>NC_042615.1:94674647-94959266 GCF_901001135.1 Rhinatrema bivittatum
GCGTTTTAGCAAGGGGGCCACCCTACTGGCTCGTGCACGAGCCCTACCGGCTTGTGCACACGCCTAAAAGCTGCAACAATTCCTTAATAAAGGTAAAGAGTTAAACACAATCTATCCAACATGCTTTATCTGACTACTAACTGAGAACATTGAACAGCATGAACATAACGATCGTACTAAATTCAACATTTCACTTTAGACTCCACTGCAAAGGGAGGGTGGGTGGGAAAGAAAAGGCCAAGAAAGAGGGGGTGATGGTTGGGTAAGTGGTTTAAATCCTCCCCGTGATACAATGTTACTCTCTGCAGTTATTCACATTGTTAATTGTAAACCGGGTTGATGTGATTCATATCATGAAACTCGGTATAATAAAAATAATAAATAAATAAATAAATAAAACTGTCACACGCATGGGCCCTATCTGATGTCGTCACACTACACCACGCAGGGGGAAGGGTGGGAAATGCGGAAGCCGACCCCGACACACATGCCCTCCCTGGTATCGAGGGGGGTTGTCCCACCTCGCAGCCTTGATGTTAAAAGAGGGCCATCGTCACTTGGCATGAATCCTCACAATAACATTGACATCAGCTATAATAGTTGGTAGCAATCTCAGCCTCACTTGAGGGTTGTATACTTGCAATAGAGGAGACAGAGACCAAAGCTGGATGTATAGGCCACAGCTTTATTGTAAAAACTTACTTAACGTAAATTGCTTTCACGAGCCAACTGATTTCAATTGCTACCAGCCATGTTTGCCCAGGTGCTCTCTGCCATGTTTCCTAGCAAAACAGGCATCATGCCTGACCCCCTGCCTTGGCTTCCTAGCAAGGGGGCCATCCAAGGCCAGCAAAGTCGGCCCTACTGGCTTATGTACACGACACCAGCATGAACCTCATGCTCCTCCAAGATAAAGCTGCAGCCTCTTCACCTAAACATGCATTCTAATGTTTCCTGTGTCGTGTCGTTGAAAAGATTGTAACCTATATCAGAAAGATGAATCCTGTCAGGCCTTTAAAGGCCCTCTCAGGGCTTGTCAGCTCACTCATGTAATCTGATGCCTGCCCATCTTCTGAACCCATATACCGGCACCCATATGCCTGCCTGTTAGTGGATCTTTTTACGACCCCCTCCTCTACAATTTATTGTCATTTCATTTTATCCAGTGAATAATATCTGACCATACCAAGCATGTATGGGGGAACCAAGCAGCCAACTCGCTTATGTCACTTTTTATGTGGTGGATCAACTGAATACAAGACCAGGTCCCTAGGTCGTTGCCACCAAGATGAATAACTATGACGTTAGGCTTGGCTAGCATATCCTCCTTGAGCTTTAAGAAAGGCAGGAGCTGGTCCAAGGACATTCCTCTTTCTCCCATCCATAATATATGTACACCCCAGAGTTCTGAAGGAACTAAAAAATGAAATTTCAGACCTATTAGTAAAAATTTGTAACTTATCATTAAAATCATCCATTGTACCTGAAGACTGGAGGATAGCAAATGTAACCCCAATA
The DNA here is from genome assembly GCF_901001135.1 of Rhinatrema bivittatum. Classification (NCBI taxonomy): domain Eukaryota; kingdom Metazoa; phylum Chordata; class Amphibia; order Gymnophiona; family Rhinatrematidae; genus Rhinatrema; species Rhinatrema bivittatum. Next base: position 94,676,166 of record NC_042615.1, read on the forward strand.
TTTAAAAATGGCTCCAGGGGCGATCCGGGAAACTACAGACCAGTTAGCCTGACTTCAGTGCCAGGAAAAATAGTGGAAAGTGTTCTAAACATCAAAATCACAGAACATATAGAAAGACATGGTTTAATGGAACAAAGTCAGCATGGCTTTACCCAGGGCAAGTCTTGCCTCACAAATCTGCTTCACTTTTTTGAAGGAGTTAATAAACATGTGGATAAAGGTGAACCAGTAGATATAGTATACTTGGATTTTCAGAAGGCATTTGACAAAGTTCCTCATGAGAGGCTTCTAGGAAAAGTAAAAAGTCATGGGATAGGTGGCGATGTCCTTTCGTGGATTGCAAACTGGCTAAAAGACAGGAAACAGAGAGTAGGATTAAATGGGCAATTTTCTCAGTGGAAGGGAGTGGACAGTGGAGTGCCTCAGGGATCTGTATTGGGACCCTTACTGTTCAATATATTTATAAATGATCTGGAAAGAAATACGACGAGTGAGATAATCAAATTTGCAGATGACACAAAATTGTGCAGAGTAGTTAAATCACAAGCAGATTGTGATAAATTGCAGGAAGACCTTGTGAGACTGGAAAATTGGGCATCCAAATGGCAGATGAAATTTAATGTGGATAAGTGCAAGGTGATGCATATAGGGAAAAATAACCCATGCTATAATTACACGATGTTGGGTTCCATATTAGGTGCTACAACCCAAGAAAGAGATCTAGGTGTCATAGTGGATAACACATTGAAATCGTTGGCTCAGTGTGCTGCGGCAGTCAAAAAAGCAAACAGAATGTTGGGAATTATTAGAAAAGGAATGATGAATAAAACGGAAAATGTCATAATGCCTCTGTATCGCTCCATGGTGAGACCGCACCTTGAATACTGTGTACAATTCTGGTCGCCGCATCTCAAAAAAGATATAATTGCGATGGAGAAGGTACAGAGAAGGGCTACCAAAATGATAAGGGGAATGGAACAACTCCCCTATGAGGAAAGACTAAAGAGGTTAGGACTTTTCAGCTTGGAGAAGAGACGACTGAGGGGGGATATGATAGAGGTGTTTAAAATCATGAGAGGTCTAGAACGGGTAGATGTGAATCGGTTATTTACTCTTTCGGATAGTAGAAGGACTAGGGGACACTCCATGAAGTTAGCATGGGGCACATTTAAAACTAATCGGAGAAAGTTCTTTTTTACTCAACGCACAATTAAACTCTGGAATTTGTTGCCAGAGAATGTGGTTCATGCAGTTAGTATAGCTGTGTTTAAAAAAGGATTGGATAAGTTCTTGGAGGAGAAGTCCATTACCTGCTATTAAGTTCACTTAGAGAATAGCCACTGCCATTAGCAATGGTTACATGGAATAGACTTAGTTTTTGGGTACTTGCCAGGTTCTTATGGCCTGGATTGGCCACTGTTGGAAACAGGATGCTGGGCTTGATGGACCCTTGGTCTGACCCAGTATGGCATTTTCTTATGTTCTTATGTTCTTATCCCATGTTGACAGTCCCAGATTATAAGGATTTGTAAGTGGGCCCTTTGGCCGAGGTGAGAGGTGGTACCGCCCAGGGGAGGAGCCCCGCTGAGCCTCATCATCGGGAGGTGGAGCCTTGGCTGCGGGATGATATACAGCAGATGTGTAGGTGGAGAAAGTGAGGGTGACCCCAGGAGGCGGGCCATGGAACGACAGCAAAGATGCTGACATCAGATTCAGTTCGTATTACAAGAGTCAGGCAATAGCTGCGGCACTTCCCGAGGAGCGGGGGTGCCGGGGAAGTTTATAGTCACTGTAATAGAGATGGTAGATAAGAGGGTTCCTCGGTGGGAGACGGCAGTGGTCCGCAAAGTGGGGTACACTGGTACACTGGAACTCATTGCCAAGTCGCCAACTGTCTGGGCTGGTGAGTTTAAATATCGGAGTTGAGTGACGTCATCTGATGGGGACTCCCCTGAGGTTCCCGCCATGACGTGGTTAAAGCAGGTCGGGGAGCACATGCACGCGCACCTAGGGAACCCCAAGGGTAAGATGGTGGTCGATAGCGTCCATGCTGCTCTGGTAGGCCCGGGAACAAAAGCCAGAAGGCCGGTGGTAGCTGGCAGGGGCCGTGAGAGGTGAGCAGAAGCAGTTGCAGCCATCTGCAGCCACGGAGCATAACAGTACCCTCCTTCTTAGGACCCTTCCCCGGGGGTTTGGGTTTTCTTGGGTGAGAAGTATGAAACTGCTTGATCAGATCTTTATCAAGAATGTTAGTTGCAGGCTCCCAGCTGTTTTCTTCAGGCCCAAAGCCCTCCCATAATATCAGATATTCCCATCATCTTCCTCGTTTCCGTATATCCAAGACATCCTGTACTTGATATGTGATATCTTCCACTGATGTCAGAGGTTGAGGGTCAGGCGGCTTTTTGGAAAATTCGGATAGAATGAGAGGTTTAAGTAATGAGACGTGGAAGGCGTGGATGAGAGCAGGCATAGGCTGCATGTAACTGGGGCCAGACGACGAAGTACAGGAAATGGCCCGATGTATCTGGGAATGAAGCGGACTGAAGGTAGTTTCAGATGAATGAATTGAGTACTAATCCATACTTTATCACTGGGCCTGAATTGAGGAGGTGCCTGATCATGGATATCATAGCATTTCTTGGACTTCTGGGCAGCTTGTTGTATAAGGCGTTTAGTGTTATCCCAGAGTTGATGCAACTCTTGAGAGGTGGCTTGCGCCGCAGGAGAGGCCACTGACAGGGGTAACAGAAGTGAAGGCAGAGGCTGACATCCATATACCTGTTGCGTTCATGCCTGTTCTCACCCTCGCTCTAACCTCTCTATCTTAGTGGCGACTCCCTTCAGGTCTGATGGACAGATCTCTCCCTGGAATCCCTGGGCTGGCCTGACGCTGCGGATCCGCCATGTTCCTGATGACATAAGGGCGCGCGCACGCGCACGCTCCAGAGTTTGTACCAGCAAGGGCGCGAAACTCGGGGGCGTTCCCCCCTTAGTGACGTCATCCGCTTCCACCTTAAAAGGTCTTTGCTTGCAACTACGAATTGAGTTAGCAAGGGGAATTCTTTCTCCGCTGCTCTGCCTCCATAAACTTACCTAGGGGTACCCGCTCCTTGGGGGCCCCGCTCTCTCTTCTTGATTTCAGATTGCTAAGACGGGATCCGGTACTCACTCCTCGAGGACCTACGTCCCTGAATGCTCAAAAGACTCCTTACTACCTGGAAGCGATCGCAGACATGAACACAGTGAGTTCCATTACAGATAGGAATCGGTACTCGCTCCACGAGAGCCTATGTTCCTAATCTCCGAAGACTCTCTTCTGTCTAAGACGTTATCGCAGGTACGGAGATCGTGAGTCATTATTGAAGATTGCTGATAGGAACCGGTACTTGCTCCACGAGGGCCCATGTTCCTAAATCCCTTCTCATCTCTCTTCTATATCTGAAGCTATCATATACCTATATCTTGTGAATTACTATTATAGATTGCAGATAGGAACCGGTACTCACTCCACAAGGGCCTATGTTCCTAAAACCCTCCAAAGACTCTCTTCTATTCCAGAAGCCATCTCATACACAGATATTGTGAGTTCTCATTCCAGACTGCATATAGGAACCAGTACTCACCTACGACTCCTGTTCCTGTATATACTGAAGACTCTCTGTTGCATAGAAGCCATTACAGATATCTACAATTGTGAGTGTATCATTTACTACTGGTTATGTATCCAGCATACCCTGGCTACTCACTACTTATAGTCTCTTTCTACAGCCCAGCAACCCAGAAATCGCAATTCCAGTATCTGAGGGACTTCAGCACTGCCGGGCACATCAGTTCACTACTGCCACCTCTGGTGGTTCTACTTCCTGTCTAATAAAGCACTGTCTGTGTTTGTCTCCATACTCCAGCCTAGCCGGTGGTCCCTCTCAGGATATCCTTCTGGGGGCGCTGTCATCTGCCATCAGCCCAGGGATTCACCAATTTACCTTAAGTGTTCATTCCTTACACTACTAGAGCAGTATTATACAGACTGCCACTCTGTGGGAAGCCAACCCACCACAGATCAGTAACTCTGCCATGGAGTATTACCATTGTTAACTCTTCCCCTTGGCAGGGTGATCTCTAACAGATTGCTAACTCCCTGATGGACCTATAGTAGATTGCCAACTCCTCCCCTTGGCGGGATGATTGATTACAGATTCTAACTCCGCCCCCTGGGGAGCAGTTTCTACAGATTGCTACTCCTAGCAGCAAGAGATTGATAACAGATTGCTAACTCCTCCCTCTCCGGGAGGAGATCCATAACAGTTTGCTTACTCCTCCCTCTACAGGAGGAGCTCAATAACAGATTGCTAACTCCGAGCAGCAGATTTATAACAGATTGCTAACTCCGAGCAGCAGATTTATAACAATACCATTTAGAAGGTGAAGACCCGGTGGATGCATAGAGATGAGAATTGAGGGCAAACTCTGCCCAAGGTAGCAACTCGGACCAGTCATTTTGTCGCGAGTTTACGTATGCCTGGAGAAACTGCTTCAAAGGCTTTCCGTCTGGCCATTGGCCTGCGGGTGATAAGCCGATGTGAAGTCCAAGGCAATGTCAAATTTCTTACATAAGGCCTTCCAGAACCTGGCCGTAAACTGCACTCCCCGGTCAGAGAGTATATGCCTTGGGAGTCAGTGGAGTTGGAATATGTGGCGGATGAACAGTTTTGCCAATTCTGGGGCAGAAGGGAGGCCAGGTAGAGCCACAAAGTGTGCCATTTTTGAAAACTGGTCCACCATGACCCAAATATTATTGCCATTAGAAGGAGGAAGATCCACTATAAAATCAGTGGCAATGTGTGTCCACGGTTCACTGGTGCAGGCAGTGTTTGCAAGAGACCCCAGGGTCGACCCGTTGGCGGCTTCTGATGGGCACAAGTGGGTCACAATTCCACATATGCTTGAGCGTCCTTGAGCGTCCTTCCTCATGGTTGGCCACCAATAGAACCTCTGGAGTTACGATAGGGTTCTGGCTTGACCTGGGTGGCCCGCCAACAGGGAATCGTGTGCTCATTATTTAGAATTCCCCACCCTCCTGACCCCCCCAAAACTTTTCTAAAGTACCTGGTGGTCCAGCGGGGATCCCGGGAGCAATCTCCCGCTCTCGGGCTGTCGGCTGCCAGTAATCAAAATGGCGCCGATGGCCCTTTGCCCTTACCATGTGACAGGGGCTATCAGTGCCATTGGCCGGCCCCTGTCACATGGTTGGAGCAATGGATGGCCCACACCTCTACCTGAGAATGTCTCACACCAGGCGGAGCAGGAACCAGGAACCAACGTCCGTAGAGAGATCAGCCAGAATCAGCAAGGAAGGAACTCGTTGCCAAGTCTATTAGAGCCAGGCCCCGATGGTGCTTAAGAGTCCAGGGCTAGTGATGTCAACAAGAGGAGATGTCCCTGAGGTTCCCGCCCTGGCATCCTTAAAGGAGGGCCATGTAGCGTGCGCGTGCACCTAGGGATGCCTGGAGGAGACATGGCAGTCGGCGGCATCCTCGCCGCCCTGGGGAGTCCTGGAACGGAGCCATGAGCGTTGGAAGTTTCCCCAAAGGAGAGAGGGTGGCAGCACACGCAGCCATCTGCGACCGACAGTCATAACACCAGCAGGGTAGAAAATTCCATGATTCCTTCCACGGATATAGGTACAATAACAGATTATATGGCTGGACACAGAAAATGCAGTAAATACAGGTTTTGTGATCAGTGCCTTGAAGCTACAAAGTTTTCACATTCATTTTTACCTTTAAAATATTAGCTAAAAAATGTGACTACTTGCTATACAGCACAGATTATTATCTATGCAGTGATTTGCCTTTATAAATTACTATATAGAAGTCACACCAAATGTAAGGTGAAGACCCAAATTATCGAACATTTGAGCTTTATAAGGAAGGCACAAAGAAGCTTCATCAGTAGATCAACACCACTCTATAGCAGATCTTTGCTTTATTGTTATGATTACAGTTTCTTTACGGGTGGGGGAATTCTGCAGGATCTCCTGAGGAAGGAGTAATGATGGATTGAGAAATGGGTCACAGAAACAGCAAATGGCCTTAATCAGGTAGTAAAGTGGCATTCCCTAGTTTGAATAGACAAGCTATCTGATTGGTTGGTTGTTAAATGCACCTTTTTTGTCATTGGAGCATTTGAAAATTCACCTCCATTTAAAAGAAGGTGTTAGCACAGGTAAAAAGCCTATGAGGGAATCAGTTGATCAAGTGGTAAAAGGAGTGATAAAACCATGGTAGAGAGACTAAATTAATTCTTTGCTTTGGTATTCACTGAGGAAGATGCAAGAGATATACCCTTAAATCAAACACACAAGAGCAGAAGGTGGTCGGTACTAAATTGGTATACACAACCTACATCTTACCTGAAAAATTCCCAAATATTTTAAAGAAAGGAGAAAAAGACATCAGAAAATTGATGGTGCGGCTATCAACAAGCTGAAAAAAGCATCACTCTTTTCAATCATCGGTCATAAAAAGCTCCAAGCTTCACTTTTCATTTTTGACTACTAATTTATTTAACTTCTCTTTTATTTAAATCACTCAGTTTTTTTATTCTTTTGGTTTTCATATACTCAAAATATGAGACCAAATTGTGTGACTGCGGTCACTTGAGCAGGCAATATTTATTCAACTTTGTAAACTTCTTTTCCCACCAAAATATAAGAAAAACTATACCACTCAACCAACCATCTACACAGATTGCTACAAATGCTGATTATTCTTGGCTCAGTATGCTACAAAAACTCATCTGATGTTGTATGCAGTGGTGCTTCTAACTTCTAATACTTGTACTATAGCTACACTAATAATCTGAAAGCAAAGCCAATGGTGGCCATCGTTTCGCACATTCGCTGCTTCAGGACAAGCCTCTAAAACACATAATATGCTGTATTAATCTCTTAGAAAAAAGATTACTTCTCGCAAGAAATCTTTTATATAACTTATTTGGTTTTCCTAAATATACTATGCTGAAGTTTCAAAATAGAGACTAATTCTCTCCAAAATTCCTTAAAGACACTCACTCATGCTCAATGCTGAGAAGGTGCTTTAAACCACTTACTGCCAATCAAATTGCTTCGCTTCAATATTCTCCTTATTCATTGACTTTCAATTAGTAACCTTCAAAAATTATATGCATACTTCAGTTCTAATAAAATGCAGAACATTCAATTGACTTCTTTAATCCCCATGGTTCCATAGATTTTAATCTGTATATTCATCTTTGTTTTAACTTTAGTAAATTTTTACCACAATCACTTCCTCTGGGGCTGATGGAATACAGTTCACTCAGCTGAGCGGGTTAAATAGGTGCTAATCTACCCCCTAATGCAATAGGGGGATTAGCGCCAATTTAACGCGTGTCCGACGCTGAGTGAATGCGTTAGCGCTCATCACATATAAATGCATGTGAATGAGCCTATCACTCCAAATGCAAAAAAATAAATGTGCGTCTCAGACGCACATTTTTGCGCCCGTCGGTCACAGACGCCTGCGCCCTCTATTGCTAACCTTTTTCATGCCTGACTCAGTTCCTTTTGGGAAAATGGCTACCTCCGCTTCTCCACGCCAACCCCTCTGGTGTTCCCGGTCCGGCATGGGCGATTGCATTCACCATCTTTCTCCCGGAGTCACCTAGGGCATGCGTGCGCAGCCCCGTCCTTTACGTGCGTCATGGCAGGAACCTCGGGGGCGTCCCCACTGCATGACATCACAATCTCTGGTATTTAATCTCTGTTCACGATTCGTAATACGAGTTAGCAAGGAATCCTCCATGCTGATCTCTCTACGTTACCAGACGCTTCCGCTCTGTGTACTCTCCCTCCAGGACGACTTAGGTACCCTCTCCATGGGGGCCTTGCCTTGCTCCTCTACACCCTCTGGGGTTATCTACTACCAACAAGGTCGCCTAAGGTACCCGCTCCTCGGGGCCTTATTTCGTCCTGGACCGCTGCTCCTCGTGGGTTCTCTCCTACTACAACTGCAAGCATCAGAATGAGTACTACCACTCCAGTTCTGTCTCTGCTTTGTCTCATCTCTCTCTTCATAGATCCTCAGCCTACCCCACACCGCGGACCACTACCGGATCTACTCTCACTGGCCTTTCCATCTAGGCCTGGGTTCTCCGCCTACCCAGCTTTGCGGACCACTACCGGACCCATCTCCCTCTCAGGACCTGGTGTGACTGTGGAGCTGCCTTTTCTACTCTGCAGCCTTCAGACAGAACATCGCCATCAGACATCTCCTCTGCTGGCTGGGATCATTACCCGTTCCTCGGGTTACCATCTACATTGCAGTATAATAAAAACTAACTTCTCTGTATTCTTCTCTGCTCAGGAGCTAGCCTATTGCTACAAGTCCCTGTAGGGCTCCGCCCTGTGGGAGGTGCCATCTCTTGCAGTGTCCAAGGGCCCACATCTCAATGTCCAAAGTACAACAGATTGCTAACTCAATGGACCTGGCCCAGTGGATTACAGAGCAACAGAAATCTCTGGAGACACTAGCCGCCGCTTTCAACCAGTTGAATGTCTGACTGAATACGCCGATGGTTCCAGAGAAAGATTCTTCTTGTCAAGTAGTTACAGTTCGCACTACTTTACTGCTTCCAGCTCCTACACGCTTCTATGGTGATGGCCAGATGTGCAGGGGTTTTGTTAATCAGTGCTGTATGCACTTCTCATTAGAGATGTGAATCGTGTGATCGATCGTCTTAATGATCGATTTTGGCTGGGGGGGAGGGAATCGGATCGTCGAGGTTTTGTTTTTTTTTAAATCGTGTAAATCGTAAATCAGGGGAGGGCGGGAAAACCGGCACACTAAAACAACCCTAAAACTCACCCCGACCCTTTAAAATAAATCCCCCACCCTCCCGAATCCCCCCAAAATGTCTTAAATTACCTGGGGTCCAGTGGGGGGGTCCCGGTGTGATCTTCCACTCTCGGGCCACGGGTGCGTTAATAGAAATGGCGCCGGCGCTACCTTTGCCCTGTCATATGACAGGGCAAAGGTAGCGCCGGCGCCATTTTGGTTCCTGTCCCCCGACGTCACGAGCGCAGGAGATCGCTCCCGGACCCCCGCTGGACCCCCAGGGACTTTTGGCCAGCTTGGGGGGCCTCCTGACCCCCACAAGACTTGCCAAAAGTCCAGCGGGGGTCCGGAAGTGACCTCCTGCACTCGAATCGTATTGCAGTATTGCAAAATGGCGCCGGCCATACGGCCATATGGCCATACGGCCAGCGCCATTTTGCAATACGGCAATATGGCCATACGGCCGGCGCCATTTTGCAATACGGCAATACGATTCGAGTGCAGGAGGTCGCTTCCGGACCCTCGCTGGACTTTTGGCAAGTCTTGTGGGGGTCAGGAGGCCCCCCCAAGCTGGCCAAAAGTCCCTGGGGGTCCAGCGGGGGTCCGGGAGCGATCTCCTGCGCTCGTGACGTCGGGGGACAGGAACCAAAATGGCGCCGGCGCTACCTTTGCCCTGTCATATGACAGGGCAAAGGTAGCGCCAGCGCCATTTCTATTAACGCACCCGTGGCCCGAGAGTGGAAGATCACATCGGGACCCCCCCACTGGACCCCAGGTAATTTAAGACATTTTGGATATATTTTTAAAAGATGTTATTATGAGTTTTTGCCTCTATGGCCAACTACATTTCATATTCTCTCTTCGCCTGTCTTATCAATATTTTACACTTAACTTGACAATGCTTATGCTTTTTCCTATTTCCTTCAAATGGATCCTTCTTCCAATTTTTGAATGATTTTTTTTTGGCTAAAATAGCCTCTTTCACCTCATCTTTAAACCATGCTGGTACTTTTTTTGCCTTCCTTCTACCTTTCTTAATGCATGGAATACACCTGGACTGTGCATCTAAGACTGTATTTTTAAATAATGTCCATGCCTGTTGAACACTTTTAACCTTTGCAGCTGCACCATTCAGTTTTTTTCTAACTATTTCCCTCATTTTATCAGTTTCCCTTTTGAAAATTTAGTGTTAGATTCACTTATTGCCCCCCTTCCAGTTATTAGTTCAAATTTGATCATGTTATAATCACTATTGCAAGTGGCCCCACCACCATTACTAGAGATGTGAATCGTGTGATCGATCATCTTAACGATCGATTTTGGCTGGGGGGGGAGGGAATTGGATCGTTGCGGTTTTGTTTTTTTTAAAATCGTGTAAATCGTAAATCGGGGGAGGGCGGAAAAACCGGCACACTAAAACAACCATAAAACCCACCCCGACCCTTTAAAATAAATCCCCCAGCCTCCCGAACCCCCCCAAAATGTCTTAAATTACCTGGGGTCCAGTGGGGGGGTCCCGATGTGATCTTCCACTCTCGGGCCACGGGTGCGTTAATAGAAATGGCGCTGGCGCTACCTTTGCCCTGTCATATGACAGGGCAAAGGTAGCGCCGGCGCCATTTTGGTTCCTGTCCCCCGACGTCACGAGCGCAGAAGATCGCTCCCGGACCCCCGCTGGACCCCCAGGGACTTTTGGCCAGCTTGGGGGGGCCTCCTGACCCCCACAAGACTTGCCAAAAGTCCAGCGAGGGTCCGGAAGCGACCTCCTGCACTCGAATCGTATTGCCGTATTGCAAAATGGCGCCGGCCGTATGGCCATATTGCCGTATTGCAAAATGGCGCCGGCCGTATGTGCTATATTTTTAGAGGGCTTCAATAGCCGTATAAAAGATGAACTATCGGCTCGTGACTTACCATACACCCTGGAATCTCTCATTGATTTACCCGGGAGAGTTGATTGCAGGATATGCGATAGGACCCAAGAGGTAAACTGTCACAAGAAGCACTCTACAGGAGGTAATCGCCCTCAAGTCTTGCACACGACTTCAGCCCAATCTTCTGTGCCCAGTGAAGAGGAAGAAGAACCTATGCAGTTAGGATGCAGTCACCTGACCTCTAAAGAGAGACGTTTTCACAGACACTCAGGTCTCTGTATGTACTGCGGCCAATCCGGCCATGCTGTCCAGACCTGCCCTATCAGTCTGGGAAAAGGCCAGACCTAGCATCTGCTGGAGGACTTCTCCTAGGTCTTACTTCACCTACTCCTCCATTATCTCTCCCCGTCTCTCTCATCCTGGAGGCCTTGAATTTTCAACACTCGCACTCGTGGACTCAGGTGCGGGAGGAAATTTTATGCTAAAGAAAATTGCAGACCATCTGCGAATTCCCACGACATCAATAGCTACCCCCTTACTGCTGTCTTCTATACATGGAGAACCACCCAGGGGAGGTTTCACTTACCACGCAACCCATATGCCTTTGCACAGGGGCCTTACACACTGAGAACATCTCCTTTCTGCTCCTTGAGAAGGCCATTCACCCCGTGGTACTCGGCCTACCATGGCTACAGGAACACACACCTCAGTTCAATTGGACCACCATGGAGCTTTCTGAGTGGGGCCCTGGCTGCCATCATCATTGCTTTACCAAAATTTCACCACTGCCCTGCATGACAACGACTCCCTCTCTACCTTGTCTACCACCGCAATATGCGTCTTTTCAGAATGTCTTCTCCAAGCAAGCAGCAGACATATTACCTCCGCACAGGACCTTTGATTGTGTGATAAATCTCAAACCTAACTTGGAGCCTCCCAAGGGAAGGGCAAGGGCGTACATTAGCCATGCTTCAATGTTTCTATTGGTGGCCTACCATGAAGACTGATGTCCAAGCCTACGTGGCCTCCTGCGCCACCTGCATGAGACAATAACCTCCTGCCGGACATCCCTGGGGTCTCCTCCAACCTCTGCCTGTACCAGAGGAAGCTTGGACGCACATCACGACCGACTTCATGGTGGACTTACCACCTTCTGCTGGAAAAATACGATCTTTGTGTCTGTTGATCGATTCTCGAAAATGACACAATTTGTGGCCCTGCCAGGATTACCACCGCTGCTGAATTGCCTAAATTATTCGTGAAGCACATCTTTCGCCTCCACGGCATGCCCAAACACATTTTGTCTGATTGAGGCGTCCAGTTTACTGCAAACCTCTGGAGAGCTCTGTGTCGGAAGTTTGACATAGCATTAGATCTGACCTCGGCCTATCACCCACAGTCCAATGGCCAAACAGAGCGAATGAATCAGACACTCAAACAATTCTTACACTCATATGTGAATATTAGACAAAGTGACTGAGCAGAATTACTCCCTTGGGCTGAATTTGCCCTAAACTCACATTCTGCTGCTGCCACGGGATCAACACCTTTTAAAGTGTGTATGGCCGTCAACCATTACCCCCGTTACCTCTGCCACTCTCTGTGACATCTCCAGCAGCTCAAGTCACCTCAATGGAATTACAACAATTGTGGAAACAGACTAAGGATCTACTCTTCATGGTGGGAGAAAGGGCCAAAAAGACTTATGATGCTCACCACAGAAAGGCACCTCAATTTCAGCCTGGGGATAAGGCATGGCTTAGTATAAAGTTCCTCCGCTTATAGCTGCCCTCTGCACGTTTTGCTCTGTGGTACATCGGACCTTTTGCCATCCTCCGATGCCTTGGGAATTTGACTTACAGTTTGAAGCTACCGCCATCCATGAAGATTCATAATGCCTTTCACATGGCACTACTGAAACCTCTCGTCCTGTCTGAATTTTCCAACAAAGCCCCGGATCCAGCACTGCCTGATGCCGAAGAGGATATCGCGTATACCGTTGATGACATACTGGATATAAGCAAAAGAGGTAAACGTTGGGTGTACCTTATCTCTTAGAAGGGCTACGGACTGGAGAAGAACTCCTGGGAGCCCTTGGCCAATATCCTGGATAAAGACATGATCCGTCACGTCCATCAGTCTCATCCTTGTAAGCCGAAACCCCATGGGGGGGGGGCCCTTGGAAGAGGGGTACTGTTGAGCCCGTCGATCGCAGATGGCTCTGCCCTCTATTGCTCATCTTTTTCCTGCCTGACTCAGTTCCTTTTGGGAAGATGGCTGCCTCCGCTTCTCCATGCCGACCCCTCCGGCGTCCCCGGTCCAGCATGGGCGATTGCGTTCGCCATCTTTCTTCCAGAGTCACCTAGGGCATGCACGCGCACGCAGCCCCGTCCTTTACATGTGTCATGGCGGAAATCTCAGGGGTGTCCCCACCGCATGACGACACAAGCTCTGGTATTTAATCTCCATTCACGATGCCTAATACGAGTTAGCAAGGAATCCTCCATGACTCTCGCTACAGGATGACTTAGGTAACCACTCCACAGGGGCCTTGCCTCGCTCCTCTACACCCTCCAGGGTTATCTGCTACCAACAAGGACGCCTAAGGTACCCACTCCTCGGGGGCCTTGCCTTGCTCCTATCTACCCTATGGTGTTGCCTACCACCTGCAAGGACACCTAAGACACATGCTCCTCGGGGGCCTTATTTCGTCCCGGACCTCCGCTCCTCGGGGGTTCTCTCCTACTACAACTGCCAGCATCAGAGTGAGTACTACTGCTCCAGTTATGTCTCTGCATTGTCTCATCTCTCTCCACATAGATCCTCGGCCTACCCCGCACCACGGACAACTAACGGATCTACTCTCACTGGCCTTTCCATCTAGGCCTGGGTTCTCCGCCTACCCCGCTTCGCAGACCACTACCGGACCCATCTCCCTCTCGGGACCTGGTGAGACTGTGGAGCTGCCTTTTCTACTCTGCAGCCTTCAGACAGAACATCGCCATCAGACATCTCCTCTGCTGGCTGGGATCATTACCTGTTCCTCGGGTTACCATCTACGTTGTAGTATAATAAAAACTAACTTCTCTGTATCCTTCTCTGCTCAGGAGCTAGCCTATTGCTGCAAGTCCCTGCAGGGCCCCACCCTGTGGGAGGTGCCATCTCTTGCAGCGACCAAGGGCCCAGGTCTCAATGTCCAAAGTACAACACACATTTATTGCTCGGCTATTAATGCCTGCCTGGAGTAGGCATTAATAGCTGAGCACACTGAAAAAAGTATAGAAAAGCAGAAAAAACTGCTTTTCTGTACTTTTTTAAAAGCAAAAAGCAAAAAAAATCTCTGCCGGCCGCTTTGAAGACTGACACCAATATGCTCGGTGTTGGTTTTCATAACCGGCTGACTGCAGTTATGAAAACCGACACGAGTTTATCGGCATCAGTGTTCATAACCGGCAGACCACCGGTAACCGCGGGGTCGCGTTATCAAGGAAGTGTGACCCCCTAATTTGCATATTGCATGCGTGCATTAAGAAAGCGGGCGCTGAAAAGTCAGCGCCCACTTTCCACGAATAATATTGCATCGGCCCCTCTGTTATCTTGCTTTACATGATCAATTGTCAAACATTTTAAAGAAGAAACCTTAGGTGCTTCTATTTAAATCTTTTTAAGCAGGTTTTATGGACATGTTACAATATAACCCATGTATTCAGTTGCACAGGTAGAAAAATGTCTTAACATATTTTTTTAGTCCACAGGATTGAAGAAAAATTTGATTTGTAATGTGATATCATATATATAGACATTTAAAATGTTCAGCAATTTTGTCTTTTAGAATAGTTTCCTCTATTTCTTGGCACTGACGTAGGGATTACCAGTCTGCACACGTCTCTCAGCTACTTAAGATGTGAATCCAAACAGTGCCCCTAATCGAGCTCCACATATGGTGAGAGCGTGAAGAGCCATCGCACCCTAACGTCTAGGTCTCAGCTACTCAAGCTGCTGGTTCAAAGTTCCAGATAAATGTACACTGAACATAAACCTAATGGCAAAGTCTAGCTACACTCACAAATCCATCATATATCTACGGAGAATATTGAAAAGAAAGGACATAGCACTCATAATCAGAAAAGACAGAGGTGGAGATAATACACATACAGGGAGAAAAGATACAGAAAGTAACCAAATAGTAACAGCAGAGATAAAATGAGAAAGAAAGGAGGAAGAGAAAAACACAAAGGTATAAAACAGGGGGTTGGTAACTTTTAAACAGTTCCGCAGGTGCACATGTAGATGCATATGCTGGTTTGTACCAAAGGACGCGGCCATTTTATGACATAAGCACATATATGCAGGCATGGTATAAGAAAGCCTGTATGCACATACATGTGCGCACAATTTTATATGGACGTGCACATGTTTGTGCAAATGCTGCCTCTACCATTTAAGTGGGGGAATTTTAGTAGACACACGTGCCGAAGCAATTACCAATTTCCCTAGTTCGTTCCAAGTTCACCCAGTTATAGAATGGGACTTCCTAAACTCCCTAGCTAAATAGCCTCCATTTCACCCTTTTATCCTCGACTCTTAAAACCCCATTGGCTAGCCTAGGTTTTTTTATTTTACAACTTACACACCATCCATAGCAGAAGTAAAGTTACGCGGTAGGGGACCCTGGTACGCGCTTATGCACATAAGTATTTACGTGCTGGTTTCATTAAAAAATCTTGGAATTCCCATGTCCTGCCAGACCATACCCACGCCCTGCCCCTTTTTAAAGAAACAATTTATGTGCGCTTACCTGGAGATACGCGTGTACTCACGTGCCTTTTAAAATCCACGTGGCACGCACAGGCGTGACCTCTGTGTGTACATCCAGGCTTTGGCGCACGTAGGGCTTTTAAAATTCACCTTTAAATGCTCACCTATGAAGTCATAGCATGATCACTTCAACAGAATTTTTCAACAGTGACAATATCTGGAAAAGAACTCACACAAAAAAAACCCAAATTCTATCAACAAACAGCAGTATTAATATCACACAATTGTTCAATTATAAAATAAAAAAACTGGAAAATTATTTATCTGATATTTATCTCTGATAATTCACAGAACCAGTTCTGCTTGTTTTCCCAATCTAGAAACACAAGAATGAGATCTTATTAGATAATACATGTTAGGAATATTAATTGCTTTGTTTGATACAATATTCACTACAATTTTGAAATTGTTGATTCTTTTGATGAGAATACATTTTCCAACTTTGGAAGTGTTTTAATTAATCTTTGTGATTCTATTTGATTTTATTCATTTTTGTTTTGGGTTCTGCCTTCTCTCTTTACCCTTGAGAGACATACTGGGTGGGTTCCAGACCCTTTTTCCATTTTAAGGAGACCAATTAGGAAGGAGAATTTCTCTTTTCTGCTTACCCTCTTTTGGTATTAATATTTAGTGATTCCTCTGAAACGCCAGTGCAATTTATTCACCTTTGCCACTCCAGTAGGAGGATCACTGCAGGAGAGGGTCAAGGATTAGACTTGCATTTCTTCCATCTGACTGAGGGTTTTTAGGAGCAAACAAAGAAAGTAGGGTGGCAGAACTAAGCTGGGATTCTAAACATATTCAACAAAACAGTAAGGTAGATGAGGTAGGAGTAGAAACTTGTATTTTTTTCTTTTTGTAATTTTTTTTCTGGGGACAAATTACCCCAGTATAACCAACAAAAAACAGGGTAGAAGAACTAGGTTGGGATTGTAGAGGGGTACAATAAAATGAAGAATCAGAAAAGAGGTGCGGTGGGAGGAGAAACTTTTTTTCAGTTATTTTTTCTAGGAACAAAACACCCAGGTATAACCAACCAACAAACAAACAGGTTCAGAAAACTAGGCCGAGATCCAAACAGCAAAGATGGAGGCACCAAAAATCCCATGCTGGTACATTATAGGTATGGCAGGTAGGCATATTAACAGCATGACACCTAAGTTGGTGTATCAGGGGCAAGGCAGTTAGGCAGATCAGTTGCAGCAAAAAACCTAAGGTGGTAGACTTGGGACATGGCAGGTAGGCAGAGTAGTAGCAGCAAGATAACTAAGGATGCATGTAAGGGGCATGGTAGGTAGGCCTGTGGCAGCAAAACCCTAAGGTCTATAATACATAGAGCTCAGAATCTTGGTATAATAATTGATTCCTCACTTTCCTTGCAATATCATATATCAACAGTTGTCAAAATGTCATTTTACAAATTAAATCTGTTAAAACATTTATTTATTTATTTATTTATTTATTTATTTAATTACTTATTTAGCATTTTTATATACCGACATCGGTTTGCACATCGTATCGGTTTACACATAACATGAAACTCTGACAGGGAAGCTGTCAGTTAGGCATAGCCTTTACAAGGAACCAAGTTAAATACAAGATACATAGTCTTTCCAAGGAACAGGATAAATACATGATTCAAGAAAAAGATTAAAGAGGTTATCAGAGTAAACTAGGATAACTGAATAATACATTTCTAACTAATGTTCTATGTACAAAATATACATGGGGGGTTAACAACAGCAAGGGTGAAATACAAAGAGAGGGGGGAGGATGAAGGGGGAAGGGGATAAGGGGGACGGGAAGGGTAGAGATGACGCTGGGGTGGGGGGTAATGTTGAGAGCGGAGGGAGAGGATTACAATAAAGTTCAAGGAATACAGAGGGAGATACATATGCTTTGGCATCTACAGAGTTGATGAGGAGATGGGGATAAATAATGAGGGGAGGGAAAAGCATCTTGAGGAATACTAGGGCACTTTGTCCTCACTGGGGAGTGTTATTGGAGGGGAAGGCCTGAAGAAATTGCCATGTTTTTAGTTTTTTTTTTAACTTGGGGGTGGAGGTTTCGGTACGTAAATCTGGAGGCATGGAGTTCCAGAGAGTGGGGCCAGCCAGGGAAAAGGCCCTTTTGGTGGTGGAAGTGAGTTTGGTAGATTTGCCGGGTGGAAGGCGAAGAATTCCTTGAAGGGAGGTACGGGTCGGACGTGTGGAGGTGCGTATCATGAGAGGAGGATTGAGCCAGTGGAGGTTTTCATGTACAATACTTTTATGGATGAGGGATAGGGTTTTGTAAAGGATTCGTGATTTAATTGGTAGCCAGTGCAACTCCATGAGCGTAGGTGTAATATGGTCTCTTTTTCTAGAGTTTGTGAGGATGCGAGCAGAGGCGTTTTGTAAGAGTTGTAAAGGTTTGGTATAGGTTGAGGGGAGGCCGAGAAGAAGGGCATTGCAGTAGTCTAACTTTGAAAAAATGATAGATTGTAGAACGGTGCGAAAGTCAGTGAAGTATAGCAGAGGTCATAGTTTTTTTATTGTTTGCAGTTTGAAATAACAGTCACTGAGGATGGATTTGATGGATTTGAAACACTTAATTGACTCAAATAATTTTTGTACTGTATTTCAAGCTCTCATATTACAGAACAGACAGGGTCATTCATCAAAGTGCTTTACAATGTTAATGCCCACGATAGTTTCACAGCTCACGGCGCAAATGCAAAAATGAAAAATTTATTAAAAAGTTGTGGGATTGGGGAGATGTTTGGATGGGATTAATGAAAATGAGGGGCATTATCACTCTGTGCGATAGTGTAATGCACTCTAACACACTGGAAGTAACTAAAAAAACTTTTCTTCTGGTGTTAAGCTGTGTGATATGTCCAAAACAGCCATAATGCAATTTGTGATAAATATTGCAAATTCTGTTTTAGGTAGGGGGAAAGGGAGTGGAGTGGAGAGAAGAGAGAGAGAGAGAACCTCTGGGTGGTACACACATAGTAGTCAAGTATTTATCTGCTATAGGAGGGCCAGCTAGTAACTCGAGGTGATGTTTTGGTGGTGATGTAGGGTTTTGGGGCCATACGAACAGCACAGTATACCTCAGTGAAGATTTGATGTCATTTGGAATGAAGAAAGTCACACAAAGATGAAATTTCTACAATGTTCTCTCACCCTAGCTTGATGGACTCTCTACGAGGGTACTATCAAGCTAGGGCAAGAGAACATTGATGTAATCTCATTTTAGTCTGACTTTCCTCACTCCAAATGACGTCAAATCTTCACTGAGGTGTACTGTGCTGTTCGTACGTCTCACTCTGCATGTAAAACTGACCCCCAAACCCAACACCACCAGCAAAACCTCACCTTGAGTTACTAGCTAGCCCTCCTATAGTGATATAAATAGTTGACTACTAAGCTCATTACAATAAAGGCCTTATAAAGAGTCAGTCTCTCTCTCTCCCTTTCTCCCTCCTTGGCTATTCCATGAGTAGCAAAGTACAAGTATTGTAGGGTGCAAAATCTTTAACACACATTCAAGCCAATTCATTAAAAAGTACAGGAGTGGGCACACAATTCTATATTTAAAGGAGGCACTAGGGATGCACTATTGTCCCTAGCACCTCCTTATTAACATTAGGGATGGCTGACAACCAACACACAATTTTACCGGCATCAGTTTTTGAACCCGCTGACAGCCACAGGTTCAGAAAATGGACGCTGGCAAAATTGAGCATCCATTTTCTAATCCGC
Organism: Rhinatrema bivittatum; assembly: GCF_901001135.1. Lineage (NCBI taxonomy): Eukaryota > Metazoa > Chordata > Amphibia > Gymnophiona > Rhinatrematidae > Rhinatrema > Rhinatrema bivittatum. Next base: position 94,695,465 of record NC_042615.1, read on the forward strand.
CGACTGGCGGGCAGATTTTTTTTTTAAATTACAATTTATTTTTTTTTTAATTTTGTGGTTCATCCGACTTAATATCGCTAGGATATTAAGTCAGAGGATGTACAGAAAAGCAGTATTTTCTGCTGTTCTGTACACTTCTCAGGGTTGCTTAGAACTTAACGCTTGCCCTTGGGCAGGCATTAATTTCTGAGAGTAAAATGTGCAGCTTGGCCACACATTTTACTTTCAGTATTCCAGGTGACTAATTGGCTCATCAACATGCATTTGCATGTGATGAGCACTATTAGTTTTGGGGGGGTTGGCTGCATGTTTTCCACGTGCTACTACCCCTTACGGTGTAAAAGGTAATAGATGTCTATGGGAGTAGCAATGCCCAGTTGTCCTGGCATTGGTTTACTTATGCCTGTAGGAAAGCCTTGAGGGCCTAGTTTGTTCGTTCAGTTTGTACATTACTCGGAGGGGGGGGGGGGGGGGTAGGACAAAGTAAAATCTAAGGTAATCCCAAATTTCTTGCACAGGCTTTTCCAGAAGTGGGCAGTAAACTATACTTCTCAGTTTGAAAGGATGTGGGGAGATAGCACATGCAGTTGTAAGATATGCTGAATGAAGAGATTGGCCAGTACAAGTGCTGAAGGAAGGCCATAGAGAGGCTTGAAATGGGCCATCTTTGAAAAACAACCCACCACTATCCATATAATTGTGTTACCACTTGAGAGGAGGGTCAATGACAAAGTCAGTGCCCAAATGGGTCCAGGGTTCCTTGGGGGCTTGCAGTGGCTGTAACATCCCCCAAGGTTGAGCTTGAGAGTCTTGTTCATGGCACATGTAGGACAGGACTCTACTTATCACTTCACATTGGTCTTCATCTGAGGCCAACAGTAATGACAGTAAATAACTCCAGGGTTCGAGTGATACTGGGATACCCCTCCAAATGAGAGTTGTGGGCTGACTGAAGACCTTTCTGATGAAGTTGATGAAGAATGACAGTCTTCCTTGGTGGAGCTGTCAGCACCACAGCAACCATGATCCTTGTGGGGTCGATGATATGTTATGGGGACTCTAGAGGGACTTCAGGATCAAAGGAATGTGAGAGGGCATTGGCCCTTCGGCTCTTCTCTGCAGGGCATTATTGCAGTTCAAAGTTAAAGCGGTTGAAAAATAATGACCAACAGGTTTGCCATGGTTGTAGCCACTGTGCTTGTGCCAAATGGTCCAGATTCTTATGGTCCATTTAGACAGTCACAGGGTGTCTGGATCCTTCCAACAGATGTCACCATTCCTCTAAGTCTAACTTTACTGCCAGCAGCTCACAATCTCCAATGATGTAAATCCTATCTGTGGGAGTATTTTTTTGTAGTGAAATAAGTGCAGGACTCAAGAGTTCCATGTTTGTTGTGCTATAAGAGGACAGCCCCCTATTCTGAGGGTAGAAGCATCTACCTCCAATATGAATGGCTTGAAAGGGTCTGGGTGATAAAGACATGAGTCATTTGTGAATTTCTCCTTGAGACACTGAATGCTTGAACTTGGTCTAGTTCTTGGTATCTGAGCCATTTTTGGTGAGAGTGGTAAATGTTGCGTCCAATATAGAATAGCCTTGAATGAATTGCCTATAAACATTTGTAATCAAGGAAACGCTGCAAGACTTTGATGCCCATGGCTTGAAGCCATTCCAGGATGGCTTTCAATTTCTCCAGATCCATGCATTGGCCTTGTCGAGAAATAATGCAGTCAAGAAATGGGACTTGCTCTTGTCCAAAAGAACATTTTTCAAATTTTGCATATAGGTGGTGCTAGTGAAGTCTCCGGAGAACTTGCTTCACATGATCTTGGTTTTCAAAACACTAGGATATTGTCCAGATATACCACCATATGGGAGTAGATGAGGTCCTGAAAAATCTTATTAGCCATAAACTGAAAGACCGTAGAGGCAGTCTTCCATTCATCTCCATTCATCTCCCTCTTGGATCCGAAGGGCATCACCAGTGTCTATCCCTAGTCTTAAAAGCAGTCTTCCATTCATCTCCCTCTTGGATTCTAATCAGCTTGTATGCCCCACACAAGTCAAGCTTGGTAAATATCTGCTCCCCTCTTAGACAGCTAAAGAGTTCTGTGATCAATGGGAGAGGATATCGGTTCTTCTTAGTAATTGCATTAAGCCCACAGTGATTGATGCAAGGATGTAGTGAACATTATTTTTCCTCACAAAAAAGAAACATGCTCTGGCTGGCAGCAAAGAAGGGTGAATAATCCCTCTGCTTGGTTTTATTTGATATATTTGCTCATGGCCTATGTTTTTGGCGCAGAGAGCGGGTAGACTCTTCCACTGGGTAGTATCTTCCCTGGAATCATGTCAATGAGACAGTCATAGGAGTGATGTGGTGGCAGGACCTCTGCCTGTTGTTTGCTAAACACATTCACATAGGGGCGGATTTTAAGAGCCCTGCTCGCCTAAATCCGCCCAAATCCGGGCGGATTTAGGCGAGCAGGGCCCTGCGCGCCGGTGAGCCTATTTTACATAGGCTTACCGGCGCGCGCAGAGCCCCGGGACTCGCGTAAGTCCCGGGGTTTTCGGAGGGGGGCGTGTCAGGGGGCGGGACTGAGCGCAGCGCCGTTTTGGGGGCGTATCGGGAGCGTTTCGGGGGCGGGTCCGGGGGCGTGGTTATGGCCCGGGCGGTCCGGGGGCATGGCCACGCCCTCCGGACCCGCCCCCAGGTCACGTCCCGGCGCGCTAGCGGCCTGCTGGCGCGCGGGGATTTACGCCTCCCTCTGGGAGGCGTAAATCCCCCGACAAAGGTAAGGATGGGGTTTAGACAGGGCCGGGCGGGTGGGTTAGGTAGGGGAAGGGAGGGGAAGGAGAGGGGAGGGCAAAAGAAAGTTCCCTCCGAGGCCGCTCCGATTTCGGAGCGGCCTTGGAGGGAACGGGGGTAGGCTGCGCGGCTCAGCGCGCGCCGGCTGTACGTAATTGATAGCCTTGCGCGCGCCGATCCAGGATTTTAGCGGATACGCGCGGCTCCGCGTGTATCTACTAAAATCCCGCGTACTTTTGCTGGCGCCTGATGCGCCAGCAAAAGTACGCCTATTTGCGCGGTCTGAAAATCTACCCCATAATCTGTGTACTGCAGTGGCAGACCCAGTAGCTCTTGGGTGACTGTCCAGGCGAGGTGCATGACAAACAAGATTTTGGTAAGCGAGAGCTCCATCTGGCGATCTGTAAAATACCCAAACTGATGTGGGGCTGGTGCAGCATGAACCAAGATAGGCCTAAAATAACCATGTTGGCCACCATGGGAAGCACATATAAGCTGATTTGCTTTACATTCAGGAGACCTGTCTGCATAGCTAGCAGATCGGTGAACCTCGTAACATGTCCAAGTAAGGGTTCTCCATGAATCTTTGTAATTGTGAGCCAAGTGTCCAAGGGAATGGTTGGGATCCCATAGTTATGCACCAAGGATTTGTGAATGAAGCTGCCTCCAGCACCAGTATCAAGGAAGACTAGAGTATCAAAATGGGTGTCCCAAAATGAAAGATGTACTGGTCAACCTAGGGTGGTCTCTCCTATCAGACCTAAGTTCTGAAGTTTCCTGGCTTGGCCGGGAAGCAATTTACGAATAGAGATGTGAATCGTGTCCTCGATTGTCTTAACGATCGATTTCAGCTGGGAGGGGGAGGGAATAGTATCGTCGCCGTTTGGGTGTTTAGAGTATCGTGAAAATCGTTAAAATCGTGAACCGGCACACTAAAACCCCCTAAGACCCACCCCCGACCCTTTAAATTAAATCCCCCACCCTCCCGAACCCCCCCAAATGCCTTAAATTACCTGGGGGTCCAGTGGCACACTAAAACACCCTAAAACCCACCCCCGGCACACTAAAACCCCCTAAAACCCACCCCGACCCTTTAAATTAAATCCCCCACCCTCCCGAACCCCCCCCCAAATGCCTTAAATTACCTGGGGGTCCGTAGCGGCGGTCCATAGCTTAAATTACCTCCGTAGCCTTAAATTACCTCCGTAGCCTTAAATTACCTGGGGGTCCATAGCGGCGGTCCGTAGCTAAATCGGGGGAAGGGAGAGAGCAGGAAAACCGGCACACTAAATCGTGTAGTCTTCAGCCGGCGCCATTTTGCGGCGGCCATTTTGCAGCACACTAAATCGTGTAGTCTTCAGCCGGCACCATTTTCCGTACGGAAAACGATTCGCGGCAGGAGATCGCTCCCGGACCCCCGCTGGACCCCCAGGAACTTTTGGCCAACTTGGGGGGGCCTCCTGACCCCCACAAGACTTGCCAAAAGTCCAGCTGGGGTCCGGAACGACCTCCTGCGTCGAATCGTGTTGGTCTATGGCCGCCGCCATTTTGCGGCGGCCATTTTGCAAAATGGCGCCGGCTGAAGACTACACGATTTAGTGTGCCGGTTTTCCTGCTCTTCCCCTTTCCCCGATTTAGCTACGGACCGCCGCTACAGACCCTCAGGTAATTTAAGGCTACGGAGGTAATTTAAGGCTACGGAGGTAATTTAAGCTACGGACCGCCGCTACGGACCCCCAGGTAATTTAAGGCATTTGGGGGGGGGGGGGTTCGGGAGGGTGGGGGATTTAATTCAAAGGGTCGGGGTGGGTTTTAGGGGGTTTTAGTGTGCCGTGTTTTAGTGTGCCGCTGGACCCCCAGGTAATTTAAGGCATTTGGGGGGGGGTTCGGGAGGGTGGGGGATTTAATTTAAAGGGTCGGGGTGGGTTTTAGGGGGTTTTAGTGTGCCGTGTTTTAGTGTGCCGCTGGACCCCCAGGTAATTTAAGGCATTTGGGGGGGGGGGTTCGGGAGGGTGGGGGATTTAATTTAAAGGGTCGGGGTGGGTTTTAGGGTGTTTTAGTGTGCCGGTTTTCCTGCCCTCCCCCTTCCCCCGATTTACGATTTTTTGACGATAAATCGGGGGAATTGGTATTGTATTGTGGCCCTAACGATTTTTGACGATTTAAAATATATCGGACGATATTTTAAATCGTCAAAAAATGATTCACATCCCTATTTGCGATGTGTCTAGGGGTGGCACAATAAAGGCACAAATCAAGGCGTTAGCAGCTAAGCTTCTCCTCAGTGGATATCTTGATACAATCTATCTGCATGGACTCCTCTTGTTCTGGTTCTGACTTAGGTGGTAACCTGAAAACTACTGGGTGCTAGAAACTAGGGGCAAGGTGAATGGGAGCCATGCTAGGCCCCTCTCTTGAGCCCATTCTTGGAACCTAAAGTCTAGGCATATGGCTACACTGATTATCCCCTCAAGTGTATCAGGCAGATCCCGGTCATCCAGCTCATATTTGATACGCTCTGAAAGCACTTGCCTGAAGATAGCTATTAGGCTATTACTGCCCCATTGCAGTTCAGATGCCAGCATACAAAAATGAATCGTGTACTTTCCAACAGCACGGGATCCTTGTCTCATATGAAAAAGCTCATTGACCATGGATGTCGTGCAGCCAGGCTCATCAAAAATAATGCAAAATTCTTACAGGAAGTTGTTCAAGTCCCCTAGGAACAGGTCATCTCTCTCCCAGAAAGGCAAAGTCCAGGCTAGGGAGGAACTGCCCATCAAGGACAAGATGTATGTAATTTTGACATGATCAGATGGAAAGAGAGGTGCTTGCAATTCAAATTGCATCTGGCATTGATTCAAGAAGCCTCTAAATTTGGTGAGATCCCCATTGTACTTTGCATTGCAAGGCAAATGAAGTGTGAGAATAGTAGGCTGTACCGGAGATGCCAGAGCAGGTGCACCGGGAGCTGGACGGGTGGCCATACCCTGAAGAAAATTGGCCATTTTATTCAGTTGGTCTTGCTGCTGTTGTACCCGGTGAGCTAACCCGGCAATTGCAGAGACCTAGGATGAGTCTGCCAAGAGTATAGCCTCAGAAAACTGTGATGACTTGCATGGGTCAGCGCCCTTTATGCTGTGACGTAGTTGACACAGCATTGTAGGTGAAGCTGCAAGGCCTCCGCTGACAGCTGGTGAATGTACCCTGAAATGAGATAAGCTGAAGCTTCGCCTATACCAGCTGCCTCTCCCACAGGTTGAGTCCTAGTGACTGGCAGGACTTAGGTGGGTCCCAAGGGAGGAATAGAGAGTAAGAGTCCAAGGCACACTGGGGTTAGGATAGGCAGCAGGCTGGAGATACCGGGACGGGTCATGGGTTGGGGCAGGCGGCAATCAAGCATTGTAAGGCAAGAGGTCAGATCCAGGCAGCAGGAAAACATGGTCAGGTGTAAAGCAAGCGATCAGGTCCAGACAGCAAGCAATCATGGTCAGGTCCAAAGCAAGAGGTCAGTATCAGGAATTCAGGCCAAGGATGGACAAAGACATACAAGAAACACTGGACAAGCTGAGCAGGGCAAAGCTGGATGAGACAGGCAGGGCAGGACAAGGCTGGACGTGGCAGGCTGGGCTAGGCAAAGCTGGATGAGGCAGGCAGGGCAAGGCTGGAGGACAGGAGCAGAAGAAGGATCCAGGAATACAGGAACAATCAGGAATGCAGGAGCAATACGAACTGCTCTAGGCAGGAAACACGTTGCTGAGGAAATGCTGCAGGGCCTTGCTTAAATAGCTCAATAGGGCTGACAATATTAAGCGGTGATGATTGGAGTTTCCTGCTGTGGGGCCTACATTATGTATGCACATGTACGCACACCTAAGGGGAGGCAGCGGCCTGACTGGAATGGCACCTTTAGCAGTGGTCGGCAGCCTGCAGTGATTGCAGGATCCTGCCATGATAAGAGGTCTCCAGCAGTGTTGAGCATTGGCTTGGGTTAGTGCAGCAGCTCATGGGGCAGTCCCATGAGCCGCAGAATGTAACAAAAGTCTTTCCCTTTTTCAACCCTTTTCCTCTGGCTTTTAGTTTGATTGGCAGGGATCTCGGGCTAGTACTGCCAATCTCCCCTGATGCCAATACTAGTGGGTTTCTGCAGGTGTTAATTTGTTAATTGCCTCCCATTGTTTTCCTCAACTTATATCCTCATTGAATATGGTAAGCAAAATGCTGGTCCTCTATCACTTTAAAGTGCTTCCAGATCAAACATTTCTTCCACAATCCCTTCTCTACATCCTTGGAGGGTGATGGTAGCAGTGGAGTTGAGGTAGAGGGTAGAACTTGAGTTAAAATGCCATAGATATCACTACTGCTCTTGCCTACAGTGTCTGCTCTTCCTGGGAGTTGATCTTCAAATTGTCAATATCATATCTCACTCTCCCCCTTCACCTCACTGGACATAAAGATATTACTGACTCAATTTCCTAAACTCTCTTTGGATACTATCTTTTCAATATCTTCTGATCCAGAGAATATCAGACAAGAATCTTCCTCAGAATTAGTTTTTATACATACTGCATTCACTGCCTCAGAAGCAGGAATCAAAAAGGAGTGCTCTGATGGTTTTGGGTGTTGCACTTCTGCTATTTGGATGATTCTCCCACCTTTTCCCCTCTGCTTCAAAAGAAGACATCGGTGGCATATGCTTTCCAAATTTCAATTTAAGAAAATAAGAACATAAGAAAATGCCATACTGGGTCAGACCAAGGGTCCATCAAGTCCATCTTCTGCATTAAGCTGCCATTCTGAACCTAAAAAATTCACTCTTCAATTTAGGTGCAGGACTGCCTTTTTTATGGCTGCCCCTTTCAAAGTTGCCAATATCCACTTCTCCTTCTCGTTTTCTGACATGATAGAATTTGTTGAAGGGCACTGCCAGCTGGGGGTTTGAATATTACAAATGAATTTATTGATATTGTAACTGTACCTCTACCTACTGTACCTACTGTACCACTTTATTTATTTATTTATTTCGGATTTTTATATACCGACATTCTCAATACAAGTATCGAATCAGGTCGTTTTATGGAGAACTGTGTCACACACACCAGAAACAGACATGTATACAGTGTATATGTGCTGGGCTATGAGCACTAGTGCTGACTGATTTCACAAAAACTGTTAAAAATTAACAGCCTGTTAAGACTCTTTTGTTCAGTCTCTCACTAGAGTTCAGTCAGAGATATAAAAATCACTAGCACCACTGCAAATGGGATCTCCACACTGTCTCCCACCCTTCCCCTTCCCTAATGAAGAGAAAAACCAATACCTTCAGTAGTTAACTGACTCTCTTTCAGTCACAATGAACTTGTGGGACTACTGCAGCTCAGAGAAGAGCAGAAGTGGGGGGCGTGAGGCTTGAGCAATCAGGAGGAACTCCAGAGGGCAACCCTGAAGGGAAGAGCTGCACAGCGTAGGATGATGATGCAACGCCATAAGCCAGCCCACAGGACAGGGAAGCCTGGGTGAGTCTCTAGAGATGACATAGCACTGCCCCGAGGAGCGGAGAAGTGGAGGCAGTCCCAATGTCATTCGTAGGTGCAACCATGAGGAGCAGGGAAGCACACGTCCCAAGAAGTTGGAGCGCATGCCCCGAGGAGCAGGGAAGCTCTTACAATCACTGTAGTTGAAAGCGTGGTCCCAAAGAGTGAGAGGCGAGGCCAATCTCATTCACGATGTGGGTACAACCCCGAGGAGCAGTGAAATCCCTCGTAATACTCACAAATAGTAGAGGTATTCCAGAGATAGCTCCAAGGAATGGGGAACCTTGCAGGAAAGAACCCAAGAGACACGGAGCCAGCCCGAGGAGCGGGGTAGGCCAGGAGAGCAAGTCCCTGGTACATACACTGGCCCTCAAGGAGCGAGTACCAGACAGGGTTCACGGCAAGGCCCGAAGCGAGTCTCAGGAACAGGAAGCAGTAGTCGTAGACGTATGGAACTTGTTGCCAAGTTGGCTAGTTTGAGGGTGAAGGTAGAGATTAAATACCTCGCTCTGATGATGTCATCAAGCGGAGATGCCCCTGAGGTTCCTACCGAGGAGGCTAGAAAGGAAGGCCCGGTGGAGCGTGTGCACACCTAGGAAGGCCTGGAGTCGAGGAAGAAGGCGGCGGCATCCAGGCCGCCATGAGGAGTCCCAGGGAATGTGGCGGTGAAGGCTGGCCCGAGCCGCGAGGAGCCCAGGGAGTGCAGGAGAGCAGTGCAGGAGGTAAGCACACGCAGTCACAGCCGTCTGCGACCGACGATCATAACAATAGCTTTCCAAATTAGTATGAATTCATTTATCTTTACATACATGCATATGCACAAATACACTTCAAAAGTAAATTAGCAATCACAATAAAAATTGTCTCATAGAAAGGAGGTTCTTTGGGGAATAAAATGACCAGAGTATTTTCCAATGCACTGAATTTAGTTAAGATTCAGTGGTTCCCTAATCCAGCGGTATCCAAACATTTCCTCAGGAACTCAAGTTAGTTAGGGTTTCAGGATATCCACATTGAATATGCATGAAATATGTTTGCATGCATAACCTCTATTGGATGCAAATGTATCTGATGCATGTTTACTGTGAATATCCTGAAAACCCAAATAGCTTGGGGGGTCCCTGAGAATAGATTTGGGAACTACTGCTCTAGAAGACAACTTTAAAACTAATTCTGAATAAGAAATCTATTTTTTATTTGCTATTTATAATCATTTAAAAAAATGTAACCTAAGCTCAACAAAGCTCCAAAGAAATACTGCAAGAAACCAATAGACAAATTAGCTCACAATCAGTAATCAGGCACTAAAACAAATACTTTAGGTTCTAACATATTTAGTCTTCAAACTAGGGGGGGGGGGGGAAGAGGACATTAAAAGGAGAGAGTTGGGCAGTAGTAGCTTCAATATAATCTACGCAGCCTTAACAGATTCTTCAGCAACTGTAGCCTTGGAAATCTGGATAACACCACTATTTTGCTAGTCAAGGAAGTTGAGAAATATGAGAGATCAAAGAAAACATATTGAGCACCCTGAAACAATTTATTTATTTTATTAATTATCACATTCATGGTTACTCAGAGTTGCATACACATGAAAATATCTCATACAGTCTTCTAGATTTGTACTGCCAATCTAACATTTTTTTTTACCAACATATGTTTTACCATTACAATTTTGTGCTGGACTTAATGAGGGTAGTATTCAAATTCTTACATCTGGGTGTGTGGGTGTAAAATTAGCATATATGTGCTTAAGTAGCCTCTGTGTATTGTAAGCAAATTTTGAGAAGTGTGGAGGTATGGGCATAGCCCGGCGTACTGTCACTGTGATGTGTAAAAATATATGCATACAGAGAGGATGTTTCAGGGGTGCTCTGGGTCAGGATTTGGAAGTACATGCTCATTTACATATTTTATAAATGGAATATGCGCATACATCATTAAACATACACTCAGGCTTTTACACCTGATAATCAAGTTGCAGATTTTTATTTTGTCTGCAGTTTTTGGATGGGAGGTCTGAAGCAAATGATGGAGTGGGTGAGTGAACTGGTGAAGGTGATGATGAAATGGTGAAGGTCTGAATGAGCTGTTGGGGGTCTCAGCAAACTGGGGCCTGGAAGTACATGCACAGGCAAGTATATTCTTAAATGAGATACACAAACTTTATAAAATACTTTCCTCCTTGCATAAATTGAGGGTGGCTGCTTGCTCATGTTACAATGATTTAACACGTAAGATATATGTGTGCACTTTTATAAAATAGGTGTATGAGCTAAGTGGAGCCCTCCATTTAAAAAAATGCCCCTGAAACATGGGGGCATTCTTTCAGGGTGATGAAATGCAGCATTTTATAAACTATGTGGCTCCCATTGCAGAGTTTATAAAAGACAGGCCTCACTTAAGGAATACCTAATTACGTGGGTATGGTGGAAATTATTATCCTCATTATGCTGAGATTCAGTCCTTTATGCACTGAGACCTCATTTTCAGAGTATTCAACAATACAAAGACTGAGCCCTGTCACTCATGATGTTTAATGGACATAAATTATTTTTATGGGCAAGACTTTGTTTTTGTATGGTTTACTGACAGTTGGTCACTCAGATCTCACAATGAGTGAAAGCTGGAAATCTGTTTATAGATGAAATCATCCAGTTTGCTCAAAATGATGTTTTATGTTCTTTGGGCAAACTGGATGAAGAAGACTGAAGAGTGATAATGGGCTAAAATTATAGAAACGAGAGAAATGTCTAACCTGGATAAACTGCTGAGATAGAAATCAAGAGAAAAGCTACAGGAGCAGATGAGTGAAATTGCTGTAGCTGATGTGCGTCTTGTACATAAGAGATGATATGTAGATGAAAAGAATGAACTGGCCAATCTGACTGATTTTGTTCCAGCAAGTGTCTCCCGTTACGTGGGAGATATGCACCAGCTGCAACAGAGTGGATTAACCAGCCAGCCATACATAATTTTTAATGATTTTGAATGAAACTTTTCAATTATAAAATAAAATCAGTTTTGACATTATTAGGCTGTGAAGTATGCAGCATATATCATACACACTGGATTATTAATGTTTTCAAGAATTTGTATTGGCTTCATGGTCTGTATTATACAAATGTTACATCAAGTCTTTAAGGACATTGTCCAACAAATACACAGTACAAAAACTCCATTCTAACTTAATTTTCAGTATTGGTGTTTTGCTGGCTGAGCTTCTGTGATTTTAGAATATCTATTATTCAGATCTATTTAACATTTATTTGTCATTCATGACTAATATATATATATATAAAAGATTAATTTGTGGGCATTCTAGTGTAAACTGAGAAGCTGATAACTATTTGTCCAAAAGTCAAACAGGATCATTAACCAAACCCATACTGTATCAAAGTCAATAATTGCTACACTATTAATGAATCATATTTAATTTAGTTATGGTCTATCTAGGCCAAGTTATGAAGCATTCTTGGTAAAGCAGCAGATGGATCACTGTTCCACTCTGCTTTCGGGAGACCTGGCCAAGTTTCAATGATGTGAAAATGTACTGTGTTCTAAACCTTGATACACTTGACAGCCCAAGACAAACTGTTTCCTTTAAATCTGGGCTTGTATACAATTGTTGGCTTTGAAAAATTCCTGAAATGCAATTTCACTTAAAATCACTATAAATTTATAAGCTGTTGTACACTGAATAAATGACCTCAGAGGAAATGAGCATCAACCTGTAACATTTTCATTAGGATTATTTCATCATTGATGTCTACATTTACTGAAGTAGAGTTTGAACAATAAGATATCAAAAAAGTAAAGAATAATCTGGGTCATTCACTAAGCCATGGTATTTTTCCCCATGGGATTCACCAAGGCACAATCAATGTCCCTGCGGCTTGGTGAATCACCCTTCTGCTTAGTGAATCCCGTGGTATTTTATCCCACAGAAAAATACTGCAGCCCACGATATTTTACCATGGGGAGAAATACCATGGCAGCAAAGAACTTTAACAAAAATGCAGGATAGCAGCTCTGGGATCAGGGGGCTTTCATTGCTTAAAGGGGCCGCTTCATCCTGTGTATGGCTGCTCCCATTCCCCAAGTATATAAAAACACCCCCCCCCCCGTCCCACCCCTGGCCACTCTTGATGGTGAGGAGGTGGGAGGTGGCGTGTCTGCTAGACCAGAAGGGGCTAATTTGTAGTTAGCGGGGTCCAGGGAGGGAGAGTCAGGGTCCTGGCAGGATTGAAAGTGGGGCAGGTGGAGCATTACTGTGGGCCTACTAATTGCTTGAATTCTATTTTTCTACACGTGGCTGCCATGTGGGTTTTTCTACACATGGCTGCCCAGGGGTTTTTACTTGACTTGGGGGGGCCATCTTGGGGCTGAGTGGCCCCTTTACTGTTGGGTTGTGGTTGCTTCGGGATGTGTGTTAGCATGAGGTATCCATGGGAAATTAACAACTCTATAGTCATTAATTTGAAGTCAAATAAAGCTCGCGAAAAGGTCTGCAAGCCTGTTATTTGATTTACATATTTTAGGGTAGTACTGAGCTCATTAGCATGCATTGAGCTCATTTGAATACACACAGTGCCAGGTCTACAATGATGCCTACCTCTCATTATCCCCATATTATGCCATTTACCACACGAAAAACAGTTTGTCACATTTTAAATGACTTAACATAGCTTAGTGAATGAGGCTGAATGTTTACTATATATCAGTTCAGGTTTTGGCTTTCTTGCTCTTGTTCAACTGTTGGTTTTCTTATGTTATTGAATAAGACCTTTGGCCTCATTAAAGAATAAAATTAGGCTGGGTATTCAAACCAGATGATGTCACCACGACTTCAAATTTTTTTTTTTTACTTTTGGTAACTTTCGGGACCTCCGACTTAATATCGCCATGATATTAAGTCGGAGGGTGTACAGAAAAGCAGTTTTTACTTTCCCAGCTGCACATTTTCCTTTCTGAATCGCGCGGGAGTACCTAATAGGGCCATCTACATGCAGCGCTATTAGGTTCGGGGGATTGGACGCGCGTTTTTGGCCCCTTACTGAATAAAGGGTAACGCTAGCACGTCAAAAACACATGTCCAATCAAGGGTTAACAGTGCACTCTGCTCTGTATCAGCCCGTAAGTGTTGTGAGGCCCAATCGCGATCGCATGCGATCGGGTCTCCCTACCTCCTCTCCGCAGGCGAGACGGGACTCCTTCCCTAGGGGTCCGCGGAGCGCGGGCCGCGACGTGACTGCGTCCTGCCGTCTGAAGACTGCGTCAGGAGAGCCGCGGCTGGCCCCGCCCCTTAAAGGGGCCGGGCCGCGAAAACGAGGCCGGCCCCGGAAATGGACGCCAGCTGAGGGGGAGATTTAAGCTCCCTCAGTGAAGACACGGACGCCTTCTCAATAGGTCTTGTGCTGTGCTGTGCTTGTGGTTGGACTCCTGATTGCCTTGACCCTGCTTGCCTTACCTGCCGCCTGCCTTAGACCCGGATTGGACCTCGACCTTGCTTGCCTTGCCTGCTGCCTGGACACTGCATCTGCGTGGCTCCGGCCTGTACCCTGTTCGGCTAAGGCCCTGAGGGGTACTGAGGGGTTTCGGTACCAAGACTTCCACCTTCCAGAGGCGTTAGGCACCCTGTTTCCTCAGGTGGGTGTCTTTTCTCCGGATCAAGGGTCCACTTATTAACAGTAAGTTTGTACTTTGGAAGTAATGGAAAGTAAAGTGACTTGCCCAAGGTCACAAGGAGCAACAGCAGGATTCAAACCCTGGTCTCCTGGTTCAGAGCCCACTGCTCTAACAACTAGGCTACTCCTCCACTCAAGCATCACAAATAAGTGAAATTGGCACAATTCTGATCCACAGCACCACAGAATATGTTTTTTACCGTCTCCTCCCTCAATCTGTGCAGGAATATTGGCTGCCAGAGCCAGGGGAACATCTACTTTCCTGGACTAGGAAAAATAGTATCACCAGGTAGGTAGGGCGTCCTTTGAATGGGCAGGAACATCCCTCCAACTGGCAAAAATACAATGTAAGAGTCTCTGCCCAGAGAGATAAACCCTCTCCCCAGGAGTTAGAATCACTGGATGGGTGTCTTCCAAGATGTTAGTTTTGACTTAGTTGATAGGAACATTCTTTACCTTTGATGCATTCCTTGTCCTTTACTGTTGCTGTCCCTGATGGGAGGGATCCCCTGAAGCAGGACTATCTATGCTCCAGTCAGGAGGAAGGGCCGTCAGAATCCCTCCTGGTTCTTAAAACCAAATCTTCTAAAAAATGAGAATAACACCGGAGTGTATCCTTATAGCAGGTCACGGGCAGCCCCTTCCTCATTTAGGGCCGGTCTTCCATAACCTTCCCAGGCCCAGACTCAGGGTTCCCTGTTCCCTGGGCCCAGGAGCTGATCATGCTCCAGTAAGGCTCCTACCGCTTAAAAGAAATTCCAAAAACTGTACTCAGAGGGAACAATCCAGTCCAACCAGTGAGTGGACTGGAAAGGAAAGACCCCCTTCTGACCATGGTCAGGACCACCAAACAGGGCTTGCTTAGCTTCTCCGATTGGACCTGCAAAAATAACAAAAGATAAGCTCCTATTTACCTCTGAACCTTTGGTCACCAAAAAGGACTGCCTCCTAAACTGTAGCAAGGGAGCTGCTATATAGCATCACCAGGGGTATGGCCATTCCAGATCCCACAGAAGGAAGGGCTGTATTTTAATGGAACCTCCCCTTGACCATCCTACACTAACTTGTCAGCTGAAAAGCCAGGACTTAGTGGTAACAGAACTGTGTCTGTTATACACACACACACACACACACACACACACACACACACACACACACACACATATATGTATGTGTATGTAACTGAGTGTCTGTTACAAATATATATATATATATATATATATCATTCATAATGCATGTTTCATTTGCCCATCAAAATGAGAATGTTCTTGTTTTAACTAGCTTTTGCCATGCATGCAGTTCTAATGAGTCTTCCTTCCTTGTATAACTATTGCAGAAATACTACAATGGGATGACAAACTATGCGATTATTCACTTTATCTCAAGATAAATTATTACAACGTTTTATTCACTCTGGGGCAGATTTTCAAAGGGGTACGCGTGTAAGATACACGCGTACCCTTTGAGTGCATGAACTGATTTCAAGGTTTGTTTAGGATTACAGGTTGTCTAGGTGGGTATCAAAGTGTTTTCAGGTTTGAAGTTGTCTGCTAATGTCTTGAATATGTCCCCATGTTTTGTTTATGTTTTTTGTGATTTAGGTTTGAATTTTATGATTTACTATAACCCGCTGAGTTTCATAGATCAGCAGGCTATACATTTTTAAATAAATAAATACTCCCAGCAAGAATATGTGATCTTGTTGAACTGGAAGCCATTCTGGGATATTTCTCACCATTTTGTTTTCATTGAGAACATCAAGATTACAGATTTTTTAATCATAGGATTTAAATAAAATATTATTTTAGAAATGTCCCTAATGCAGGCTGAAACATGGCTATATCGAGATTTCAGTTTTTATCCTTGAACCAATTCTTTTTATTTGGTTATATTTATTATTTTAATACTTGTTTCTTTGGTGTTAGGCTTTTTCAATTGTATGTTTAAGGTCTACCAGGTCTTTTCTTATGTGAACATTTGTAGCAGTGAGAGCAACAGTTGAAGTGAATTTATGTACATGGTCCATTCTACCAAATTCATAAGTGCTCAACATCAATAGGGGGAGTAGAGGAGTTGTATGTGGAGATAGGAGAGGTAGCATATCTGCTGACTGGACAGAGAAGGAAAGCTTCTATTTTCTTCTCTAGATTAGAACTGGTGGAGACTCTCTTGTTTGGTGTATTGAAGTGTTGGTGTGGATTGCAAGGGAAGAATCTGCAACTGTAGTCAAGAAGGGTGAAGTATAGGAGATTTGTCCAGGGAAATGCTGTATCAGCAAGGTACTGTATGATCAATCTGAAGGGGAACAAAGGATCTCTGTATGTTCTGGCCAGGGCACTGAGAAGGGAGGCCTATAGGAACCTGGAGAGTCCATATTCTTGGGAGAATTGCTCAAGATTGTTGAGGAATTGAAATTTGTGATTTTTGTTGATTGAAAGATTTGGAGAACTTTTTTTTCTGTTCATAATGCGATACTGTTTCATCTATTTTAGTGTCAGTAAACTAGATTTTGTTTTCGAACAACAACTTTTTGTGTGAGGTCTTTGAGTGACTGAGAACTGATTCCCTTGGGTTTAGGAGCAAGTGCTCTTCCACTGGAAGAGCCTTGTCCCAGGGCTGCAGCAATTTTTATCAGGATTCTACTTGCACAGGGTAGACTCTGTGGAAAGGGGTTACATATATAATGAATCATTTTATTATGATTATTACATTTTTAAAATATTAATTATTAACCTTTCCCTGCTTGTATATATGTTATAGGGGTTTAGAACTCTTCCTGGTTCTTTTTCTCTTTGACTTCTACAACCTTTTCCCTTTGGTAGACTGGCTCCAAGACATTACTGGGAGAACTATAGCAGGTGTGTTCTATAGTGTCTGTATTCTATGGATGATCATTAAGGAACGCCCTAAATACTGTAAGTTACTGTAACCTAGTTCATGAAGCCTAATGACATTCTAATTTGGTTAATACACACCTACCACAGTATACAAACTCATGATATTCTGTAAATAAAAGAGACAGCCACCTTTATGGTGAAATTCTAGCAATTCTCTGGTTTCCTGGATAAATTTTGTGACACAGACCATACAGCATCAGTGTAGCAACTGCATGGGTACTAGCTAATTATAATACTTGCATGCCCAACTCATGAAGAGAAAGAATTCAACTCTATCTCGATTAAACTCTATTAGAGGAAAACTTGAAATGTCATGGCGAAGATACTGCCCTGTGCCCTACCTCCGTCAGGAATCAAGTCCAAAAATGTTTAAACAAAAACTTAAAACATGGCTTTTCTTACAAGCATTTACCTAATGATCCTTCTCCCCCATAATAACAGTAGACATTTCCCCTTCATACCCCCTGTAGTTTACCATTTATTGCCAATGTCTTAATAACCTACCCCATAATTGTACATAGCTTCAATTTATTGCTCAATTTTTGTAACTTCTAGCATTATCCTGCCATATTCATTATATATTTTATATA
Source organism: Rhinatrema bivittatum (assembly GCF_901001135.1). Classification (NCBI taxonomy): domain Eukaryota; kingdom Metazoa; phylum Chordata; class Amphibia; order Gymnophiona; family Rhinatrematidae; genus Rhinatrema; species Rhinatrema bivittatum. The sequence continues at coordinate 94,712,983 of NC_042615.1, forward strand.
TATATCCCATCTATTCCTTACACGTTCCACCTTATTCTTATTTATCCCCTTCCTGACTTTCATATACCATTTCTTTCCGCTTATATTCTCAATTTATTTCTGTTTTCACAATATGTAGTAAGAGTTTTAATCATACTAGTTTCTCAACCTCGCAATTTTTTGCAACTTGTATTTTAACTTATTTTATTTAAAATGTGTTTTGATCTTTTAACTTCTTAATCTCTGATTTATCTAGTTTGTACTTCTTTATCTTCTTCAACTGTTCCTTAGATGTAACTAGTATTGTTATTATTTCTAACCAGTTCAATTGTTCATGTGTAAAGCACCGTTGCTAGATGTTACGTTAATTGTAAACCGATGTGATGTTACTAAACGAATGTCAGTATATAAAAGCTACAGATAAATAAATAAATAAAATATTGTTTTTATTTTATCATGTACATTTTAGAGCTGTTAGAAAAGGATTTTGAAAGATGTGGACTGAAGAAAAAGCCTAATAGTTTTTCTTGGAAACCACAGTATTTACAATATTTCCAGTTCTATTAGTTAATATTAATCATTCTGATAATGACATTATATAAGTAAAGTAAAAGAAGAAAGAAAGGAAAAAGGTGGTGGAATTTATACTGATGAATTGTATGAGAGTTGGCATGGAGCACCGCATTTAAACTGTAAATATATATCTTAGCATATCATGTTATCTTCATAAAGTCTTTAGGTAGGGTTCCTCAAATCCCAGCCCTCATTACTTTTTCTGCATACTATTACCATTTATAAACGGCTTTGTCACATTTTGCAGGCCCATAACTTTGGATTACAGTGAAGCATATTGATTCTGGACAGCTAGGCACCAACTGAGTTATTAACTGTGGCAGACAGACTTGTTTCCAAGTTCTCCTGAGGAGGTCCTTAATATAGAAAAGTACAGATTATTGTGGTATTTGTTACCCTCTCACTGCCAGAAAGCTGAAATAACTCATTCTTTTTTTTAACTAACTTCTATTAAAAGATATAATTCATAGCTTTCCAGGAGATTCTCAAGAAACACTGAAAGTTCCTCAAAACTTATTGCTTGTATGCTCAGCGAACATCTTGCTAAATTCATTAGCAAATGAGCTTTGACTGGATGAGTTATCCATAAGCCATATGAATGCCATAGTATTAACACATTTCTTGGATTTTGTAGTTTTTTCCAGCTTAATAAATGGAAGGATACAAGTTTTTCAAATGGTGACTTTAATAAAACTTACAAATGTAAACTTCAAAAGCAAAATTCTCTTGAAGAAAACTATTTTTTTACAGAAATATAGAAACAGACAGAAAATAGACAGATAAATTTAGGAAAGCTAGACCCCTTAAAAAACAAACAAACCAGATTTCTAAGGAGAATGGGGCAACTAACAAAAAAAAAAAGAAATATGGGCAATTAGTACTACATCCTGTGTGCCCAATCATTTTAACCTGCCCTCCATATTAATGACACAAAGGATTTCATGGTGTAGAAATCTTAGGCTGAAGCTTTATTAACATAACTTCTGAAAAACATACTGATAGTAGAACTAAACCAATCAAAACATATCACCATTAAGAAACCAAATGCAACTCTATTCACCCTATTGCATTATCTTATTCATTCCTGGTGTCAGCCAAACCATAACCACTAGCTGGGCTGTCCATGAAGAATCAAATGTCTCCCAGTGCATCCCAGCCTTGGCTGCTGGGTGTCCGCAGGGATTCCACTGCTCCATACTACAACATAAATTTACATGGTAAAGCACAAATTGACTTAGGCAACCCACCAAATAGATCCTAACATAGGTACATGTGACAATTTAAACAAATAACAATGACATTATACAATTGATAACATCACAAATGGGATTTAGAAAGGATGCATGCTCTGAGTGCTGGAGAGAGTAAAAAGAAGTAAGAAATTTGATCCTCACCTGTTATTTCTTTTGCACCCACACACTTAGAGGAGAGGCAGCCAAGTGACTGAACCACATGAACCTCTTTTAATATAAAAAAATGAATACTTGCTTCCAATGATCTACAGTCTCCCAATTTACTTCTTCCCACATCTCCATGAACCACACACCAGTCCTTCCAACCCTTTTACTCAGTTCCGCCCTTCCCTTACCTGAAGCCTAATTAGCAGGTAGGGGAGGGAGTAGTGCCACCAAACTACATGCTATCAGTGGGGACCAAGCACATACACATAGTTAGAATCACCCTCTCACACACACAAACACACAGACAGAAGCACCCTCCTCCTCTCACACACACATACACACAGACAGAAGCACCCTCCTCCTCTCACACACACATATGCACAGACAGAAGCACCTTCCTACTCTCACACACATATATGCAGAGACAGAAGCACCCTCCTCCTCTCATACACAGTCTCCTCTCATACACTGTCAGAAGCACTCTCCTTCTCACACACACACACACACACACACACACACAAACAGAAGCACCCTCCTCCTCTCACACACCCATACACACACAGAAGCACCCTTCTCCTCTGACAGACACATACACACAGACAGAAGCACACTCCTCCTCTCACATACACATACACACAGACAGAAGCACCCTCCTTCTCTCACATACAGACAGAAGCACCCTCCTTCTAACATACACACACAGACAGAAGCACCCTACTCCTCTCACAAACACATACATACAGACAGAAGCACCTTCCTCCTCTCATCACACATACACACAGACAGACAGAAGCACCCTCCTCCTCTCACACAAACGTACCCTCCTTCTCACACACACACACACACACACACACACACATGCATACCTACAGACAGAATCACTCTCCTTCTCTCATACACACATACACATAGACAGAAGCACCCTCCTTCTCACACATACACATACAGACACACAGATAGAAGCACCCTCCTCTCGCTCTCTCTCTCTCTCTCACACACACACAGAAGCACCCTCCTCCTCTCACACACACACATACACACACAGACAGAAGCACCCTCCTCCTCTCACATACAGACAGAAGCATCCTCTTTCTCTCACACACACGTACACACAGAAAGAAGCACTCTTCTCCTTTTATACATACATACACACAGACAGAAGCACCCTCCTCCTCTCACACACACATACACACACACACACACAGAAGCACCCTCCTCCTCTCACATACAGACAGAAGCATCCTTTCTCTCATACACACATACACACATAGACAGAAGCACTCTTCTCCTCTTACACATACATACACACAGACAGAAGTACCCTCCTTCTCACACACACATGCATACCTACAGTCAGAATCACCCACCTTCTGTCATACACACATACTCACAGACAGAAGTACCCTCCTCTCTCTCTCTCTCTCTCTCTCTCTCACACACACACACACACACACAAACACACACAGACAGAAGCACCCTCCTCCTCTCTCACACACATACACACAGACTAAAGCACCCACCTCCTCTCTCACACAGACAGAAGCACTCTTTTCCTCTTACACACACATACACACAGAGAGAAGCACCTGCCTTCCCTCACACACATGCATATCCAAATACATGGACTTTGACAAAATGGGAATGTACCTGGAGAAAGAACTGAAAGACTGGAAGAAAATGGGCCAAATTAAAAGGAGCTATTACAAAGGCAGCAAATGTATATATTAGAAAAGTAAACAAATGTACAAAAAAAGAAACCGATTTGGTTCACAAAGGAGGTGGCTGAAAAAATAAAGGCAAAAGGAACAGCATTTTAGAAGTATAAAGGATCCCAAAAAGAGGAACACATGGAACAATACCTGGTGAAACTGAGGGATATGAAGAAAGAAATCAGTAATGCAAAAGGTCAAGCGGAAGAAAGGAATGCCAAAGAGGTAAAGAGAAGTGACAAAATATTTTTCAGATATATCAGAGAAAGAAGGAAGTCTTGAAGTTGTTTAGGAAATTGAAAGGTGACAAGGAACAAGTTTTAAAGACAGATGAAGAAATGGCAGAAATATTAAACAAATACTTCAGTTCTGTGTTCACTAAAGAAGACCCTGGAGAAGGGCCGTTGCTGGTTGACAAGACCATACATGGGAATGGGGTAGACACAACTCCTTTTACAGAAGAGAATGTATGGGTAGAGCAAGGAAAACTGAAAGTAGACAAGACCATGAGGCTGGATGAGATATATCTCAGGATACTATGGGAACTCAGAGATGTCTTGGCTAAAGACCTTTTCAATAGATCCCTGGAAATGGGAGATGTGCTGCAAGGTTGGAGAAGAGCTGTTGTGGTCCTGCTTCACAAGAGTGGTTGCAGAGAAGAGGCTGGAAATTACAGGCTGGTTAGTCTCACCTTGGTGGTAGGAAAATCAATGGAGACTCTGCTGAAAGAAGAATAGTGAACTATCTACTATCCAGTAAGTTGATGCTTTCAAGGCAACAAGGGAACATCCTGTCAGACAAATCTGATTGATTTGTTTGATTGGGTGACTAGAGAATTGGATAAATGAATCAATGTGATTTATTTGGATTTAAGCAAAGCTTTTGATACAGCCTCGCTTAGGAGGCTTGCCAAAGTGGTGGAGTGGATTACAAACTGGTTGACTGACAGGAGACAGTGGGTAATGGTAAATGGAACCTACTCAGAAGAGCAAACTGTGTTAATTGGAGTGCCACAAGGATCGGTATTGGGACTGGCTCTATTCAATATCTTTGTGAGCAACATTGCAGAAAGGATAGAAAGTCAAATTTGACTATTTGTGTATGATACTAAGATCTGCAACAGAGTAGACATGCCTGAAGGATTAGTGAGAATGAAAAGTGATTTAAGAAAGCTTGAAGAATGGCCAAAGATTTGGCAGCTGGGATTCAATGCCAAAAAGAGCAGAGTCCTGCATGTGTGATGCAGTAATCCTAATGAGCTATATTGAATGGGGAGTTAAAGACTGATGTGCATGGACCAAGAGAGGGATTGGGGGGGGGGGGGGGGTGATAGTGTCTGGCGATCTGAAAGTGGCAAAGCAATGTGACAAGGTGATAGCTAAAGCCAGAAAAATGTTGGGCTGCATAGATGGAAGAATAACCAGTAAAAAAAAAAGTAGGTGATAATGCTCCAGTACAGGTCCTTGATGAGGCCTCACCTGGAGTACTCTGTTCAGTTTTGGAGCCTCTATCTCAAAAATAATAGAGACAGGTTGGAGATGGTCCAGAGATGGGCAACCAAACGTTTGCGGGATCTATAGTGGAAGACTTATGAGGAGATGCTAAAGGATCTAAATATGTATACCCTGGAAGAGCAGGGGGGATATGATGCAGACATTCAGATACCTGAAAGGATTTAATGATTCATGAACTTCAAATCTTTTCCATTGGAAAGAAATCAGTAGAACTAGGTGTCATGAAATGAAACTCCAAAGGGACTATTCAGAACCAACACTAGAACATTTTTCTTCATGAGGGAGCCAGAGTCCTAACTATGCACAGAAGATTATCGACACCTGCCAGCATGACACTCATGCTCCAATCAGAAGGTGACATGTACCATACAAATGGAAATGAAGAAAAGGGTACATGGAATAACTTGCTGGTGTGGAGATTACTATCCTTAACCAATAAGCTTTGGTACTTTTGATGCAACTGCAACATTTCTCTCCACTTTGAGGGCATGGGGAAAAGATGATTGGATTCAGACAACAACCAATGAGGGCTCCAACTTTTAAGTTCTGTGGAACTAATAAGCATGGGGGTAATCTGCATGGAACAGCAATTACTACCCTTAATAGAAGGCAAGGGATTACTACCCTTTACCAATAAGTCTTGATGCTTTTGACACAACTACATCACTTTCATGGAGGAGGGGGGGGGGGGAGGGAAGAAGGGTGGAAGAGGAATGTGATATATTTGGATTTAAGCAAAGCTTTTGATACCATTGTAACCTAAACAACAGTGGGGGTCACACTGATTTTATGAGATCACCCCAAAATAGCCATTGCTGTCATATTTTGGACCATGTGTAGTCTCCTGATCTCCTTAACAGTGAGCCCTGCTAGAAGACAATTGCAATAATCAAAGATATTATAGATACCCGTGCTACTGTCTATAAAATTGCTCTATTTAAAAAAAGAGCAAATCTGCTAAACCTGCTTCATTTTAAAATAAGGCTTTTGGACACAAAAGATACCAGATCAAACAAGGCACAAAGTGCACACCAATATTTTTAACCTTACCAACACAAGCCATAGTTGTCTCATTAATATACATAACCAGTGCAGCTACCACCAGGTCCCTATCATGAACAAAAAACACTTCTGTCAAATTGGGCTGTCCACTTCAGGCATGGCTTACACCACATGCATTACTAGTGGTATCCCATCCCATCCTAACCTCACCAGATGGACATCTGCAGAGAGTTTACTGCCTCATAACCTTACACAAATTTAACTGGGTAAAGCACGTTGGCTAGAGCAATCCTCCACAGTCCCAGGGCAGTCAACTATAAACCCTGATTCTTCCACCAAGTTGCAGCCCTTCATTCTGATCCTGGGCTGTATAATCAAAGGTTTCTTGTAGAGCATTGTTAAAGAGCAGCTTTTAAACTAGAACAAGGAAGAAAGCTGATAGTCACTCAGCAGAATATGGTTTGGAGGAATGTATCCTTGAAGATTACTAATGAAACAAGAGAGTTAGGCCATTCCAACAGAGAGGTTCCAATAAAAGCAAATGTAGTCCACGTGCTTATACGTAAAAAATCGCCTGAGATAAATATCTCCGAATTATCCTTATCAACTGAAAAGCAGGTTGTTAATACAAACAAAAAACAGACTTTGAAATGTCTGCATGCCAATGTCAGAAGTCTAAGAAGTAAGATGGGAGAGTTAGAGTGTATAGCAGTAAATGATGAGATAGACATGATTGGCATCTCAGAGACTGGGTGGAAGGAGGATAACCAATGGGACAGTGCTACATCAGGGTACAAATTATATTGCAATAATATGGAGGATCAACTTGGTGGGGGTTTACACTTTATGTTCGGGAGGGTATAGAGTTCAACAGGATAAAGATCATACAACATATTAAATGCTCAGTAGAATCTATATGGGTAGAAATCCCTTGTCTGTTGGGTGATAGGAGTATACTTCTGTCCACCTGGAAAAAATGGTCGGAGAGATGATGAAATGCTAAGAGAAATCAGTGAAGCTAACCAATTTGTGAGTGCAGTAATAATGGGAGATTTCAATTACCTTAATAAACAAGAGAGTCAATGCTAGTTACCCAAAAAAGGTCAATTATAATAATGAAGGGCACCAAGTAATACTTTTAATTTAAACCACCTGTATGAAGGTGTCAGCAAGCCTGACATTGTGTATCTCAACAGACACCAATCGGTCTTTTAATCATTCACCTTCATATACATTTTTTTTTATTATTCAGAAGAACTTTTTCTTTTTATATCGGTATATTAAAAGAATTTAAATAAAAATAAAAAAATAAATATATTTTTATAAAATGTCCCCGATCCTCAGAGCATTTGGCTAAAAGACTTAAATATTTCAATTACCCCAACATTAACTAGGTAAATATAACATCAGGACATGCTAGAGACAAAGTTCCTGAATGAAATAAACGACTGCTTCATGGAGCAATTGGTTCAGGAACCAATGAGAGAGGGAACTATTTTAGATTTAATTCTTTGTGGAACGCAGGATTTGGTGAGAGATGTAATGGTTAGGGATGTGAATCGTTTTTTGACGATTTAAAATATCGTCCAATATAATTTAAATCGTCAAAAATCGTTAGAGGCGATATACAATAGGAATTCCCCCGATTTATCGTCAAAAATCGTAAATCGGGGGAAGGGGGAGGGCGGGAAAACCGGCACACTAAAACAACCCTAAAACCCACCCCGACCCTTTAAAATAAATCCCCCACCCTCCCGAACCCCCCCAAAATGTCTTAAATTACCTGGGGTCCAGTGGGGGGGTCCCGGTGTGATCTTCCACTCTCTGGCCACGGGTGCGTTAATAGAAATGGCGCCGGCGCTACCTTTGCCCTATCATATGACAGGGCAAAGGTAGCGCCATTTTGGTTCCTGTCCCCCGATGTCACGAGCGCAGGAGATCGCTCCCGGACCCCCGCTGGACCCCCAGGGACATTTGGCCAGCTTGGGGGGGCCTCCTGACCCCCACAAGACTTGCCAAAAGTCCAGCGGGGGTCCAGGAGTGACCTCCTGCACTTGAATCATAATGCCGTATTGCAAAATGGCGCCGGCCATACGGCCATACGGCCGTATGGCCATTTTGTATTGCAAAATGGTGCCGGCCGTATGGCCATATTGCCATATTGCAAAATGGCGCCGGCCGTATGGCCGTATGGTCGGCGCCATCTTGCAATACGGCAATACAATTCGAGTGCAGGAGGTCACTCCCGGACCCCCGCTGGACTTTTGGCAAGTCTTGTGGGGGTCAGGAGGCCCCCCCAAGCTGGCCAAATGTCCCTGGGGGTCCAGCGGGGGTCCGGGAGCGATCTCCTGCGCTCGTGACGTCGGGGGACAGGAACCAAAATGGCGCAGGCACCATTTCTATTAACGCACCCGTGGCCCGAGAGTGGAAGATCACACCGGGACCCCCCCACTGGACCCCAGGTAATTTAAGACATTTTGGGGGGGTTCGGGAGGCTGGGGGATTTATTTTAAAGGGTCGGGTGGGTTTTATGGTTGTTTTAGTGTGCCGGTTTTTCCGCCCTCCCCCGATTTACGATTTACACGATTTTAAAAAAAACAAAACCGCAACGATCCAATTCCCTCCCCCCCCAGCCAAAATCGATCGTTAAGATGATCGATCACACGATTCACATCTCTAGTAATGGTGGTGGGGCCACTTGCAATAGTGATTATAACATGATCAAATTTGAACTAATAACTGGAAGGGGGGCAATAAGTGAATCTAACACTAAATTTTCAAAAGGGAAACTGATAAAATGAGGGAAATAGTTAGAAAAAAACTGAATGGTGCAGCTGCAAAGGTTAAAAGTGTTCAACAGGCATGGACATTATTTAAAAATACAGTCTTAGATGCACAGTCCAGGTGTATTCCATGCATTAAGAAAGGTAGAAGGAAGGCAAAAAAATTACCAGCATGGTTTAAAGATGAGGTGAAAGAGGCTATTTTAGCCAAAAAAAAATCATTCAAAAATTGGAAGAAGGATCCATTTGAAGGAAATAGGAAAAAGCATAAGCATTGTCAAGTTAAGTGTAAAATATTGATAAGACAGGCGAAGAGAGAATATGAAATGTAGTTGGCCATAGAGGCAAAAACTCATACTAACATCTTTTAAAAATATATCCAAAGCAAGAAACCTGTGAAGGAGTTGGGTGGACAGTTAGATGATCAAGGGGTTAAAGGTGCTCTTAGGGAAGATAAGGCCATTTCAGAAAGACTAAATTAATTCTTTCCTTCTGTGTTTACTAATGAGAATGTTGTGGAGATTTCAGTTCTGGAAATGGTTTTTAAGGGTTATAAGTCAGATGAACTAAACCAAATCTCTATGAACCTGCAAGATGCAGTAGGCCAGATGAACAAACTAAAGAGTATCAAATCACCTGGACCGGATGGTATGCATCCCAGGGTTCTTAATGAACTAAAAAATGAAATTTAAGATCTATTAGTTAAAATTTTTAAACTATCATTAAAATCATCCATTGTACCTGAAGACTGGAGGGTGGCCAATGTAACCCCAATATTTAAAAAGTGCTCCGGGGTGATCCGGGAAACTACAGACCAGTGAGTCTGACTTTAGTGTTGGGAAAAATAGTGGAAACTATTCTAAAGATCAAAATCACAGAACATATAGAAAGACATGGTTTAATGGAACATAGTCAACATGGATTTAACCAAGGGAAGTCTGCCATTTTGATGCACAATCTTCCAGTCTCGAAAGGTCCTCCTGCAATTAATCACAATCTGCTTGTGATTTATCTACTCTGAATAATTTTGTATCATCTGCAAATCTGATTACCTCACTCGTTGCATTCCTTTCCAGATCATTTATAAATATATTGAAAAGCACTAGTCCAAAGATCCCTGAGGCACTCCATTGTTTACCCTTTTCCACTGAGAAAATTGACCATTTAATCCTACTCTCTGTTTCCTGCCTTTTAACCAATTTGTAATCCATGAAAAGACCCTGCCTCCTATCCCATGACTTTTTAGTTTTCTTAGAAGCCTCTCATGAGGGACTTTGTCAAACACCTTCTGAAAATGCAAATATATTACATCTACCGGTTCACCTTTATCCACATGTTTATTAACCCCTTCAAAAAAATGAAGCAGATTTGTGAGGCAAGATTACGTGACCAATGGGATACCTCAGAGCTTGATGCTATTCAAAATTTGTCTGCATGTTAACTTCCTTCATGATCACTATGACCATGTAATCCCTCTTCTCAAGTTACCATATTGGCTCCCCAACCACTTCTACATAAAATTCAATCTTCCCTTATTTACATACAAATGCATTCACTTTGCAGCTCCTCATTACCTTATTTCTTTTTTTCTCTCGACACTCTTTGTGAATTCTACTCATCTGGCAAATCACTTTTACCTGTACTTTCTCCTACACCATCAAGTCTTTACTCAGCACTTTCCATCTTACTGTGCCTTATACAGGAATAGATTTCTTGAGTCAATGCATCAAGCTCCCTCTCTGGCCCTATTCATATACAGTTTTTAAACTCACTTTGCTATTATGAACACATTTCCTGTAGACTCTTGTTTGTCATGAACGTTTGTCATGAATATTTTGTAAGTTCCAGGAAGCAGGTACTGTCTCATATATATCTGTACAATATTGCATAAATCTTGTAGTGCTTTGAAAATGATAAATAGTAATAATAACAATAACAATAATAAAACAGCAAGGAAAGCTAACAGTATGTGTGGATGCATAAAAAGAAGCATTACCAGAATCTAGGTAGAAGGTGTGGCATAGTGATTGAGTAAATGGGCTGAAAACCAGGGTTCAAATGTCAGTTTCCCCATTGCCATTCCTTATGGCCTTGGTCAAAACAGTTTTTATCCTGTTGCCTCAAATATCTACTTAGATTATAAGCTCTTTAGTGCAGGACTTATTTTACCTGACATTAATAATGCTATAAGCTGTTTTAAGTATTAATTGGAATTGTGGGCAATTATTAAGACAAGCATCAAAAAAGAAGTAATATTTGCCCTTATATAGGTAATTGAGACCCCCCAACTTAAATATTGGTAGGTTGATATTCAAAAGCATTTATTTGGATAACATTTGAATTATCTGGTTAAATGCCTGTGCTTGAATACTGAATCGGCCAGTAGCTGGGAAGGTTCAGAGAGATTTATTATACAGTTGGGTTAGAGTTTACTTTCCCATGTGGGAGATTAGATGGTGTTGCCTTACACTTCTTCATCACTAGGCACCATTTTAAGTTGTAAATTTTCGGTTAGATTTCCTAGAATCAGGAGCTCTTTGCTTCTGTCTGTTAATTTTTGTAACTTAATGAAGAGAGAAACTGGTGTGTTTTTCCCTTAAAGTCAGCCAGATAGACTTACTTATTTGAAGATGTGTTTGCTCTTTTTTGTCCAAATTTTGAGATTTTCTCTATGAGAGCCTTGGTACCACTTCACAGTGTAATGAGTGTATTGGGATGCCCTGTGACAGGTTAGATCAAGTGGCAGGGAATACTCTGGCAGTATTCTATCAGTCCTTCAGGGGATAGACTTGTTGGTGACCCAATGCAGAGAAGTTTTGACATTCAGTTGTTTTTTTCTCTTAGTATCTATCTCCTCATTTTTGAGGCAAGGATGTTTTTTTCCATCCTTCTTGTCTCTTGTGTTTCTCCTTTTTATTCAAAGTCTATTTTTGTTCCACCTGAAGCTGAGTGCTCTTCGTCCCAGAGAATCAGTTTCCATTCTTTGAGAAGAGGCATCTTTCACCTAGGAAGAGCCTGTGGAAAGGTTTTCATCAGAGGAGAAATGGATTCCTATCCATTGCCAGAGGGAAGGCACTGACATGATTCAAGGACTGTATTTGCAGTTGACTCAGATGTGCTGACTTGAGAGGAAAGTGCCCTCTGATTCTGTCATAGGGAGATTTAAAATATATAAGAAGACTTCAGGAAAGGTATGAGTTGGGATGTATGTTCTGATACATTATTGGAACATTATTCTAACCATTCTACAGTGGGGAGAAGATGTGTGATAAAATTTGGTAGTAGAAGGAGAATTGAACTATCTTCAGTCTGAGTAATTGGAAAGAGAAGGATCACAAATGTTAAAGAACTGGCTTCCAGAGAGAAATCAGAGACTTTACTTGAAGAGTGAGGTCACAAATGTATTAATCTTTCTTCTGCTTAATTCTTTTTTGACTTTATTTAAAATCTGATGTGAGTGCTATAAATATTTTTCAAACAAAACTCAAACAAGACTTGCAACACAAAGAACAACGCTGGTGGAAGGATCCCTCCCCTACCTCACATGATTCTTACAAAACTACAATGAACTTCTACAGGACCGCCATTCTTCGTACTAAACGGGATTTCTACGCCAAAAAAATACACGGCTTCCTATATGACCCAAAAACTCTTTTCTCATATGTTGCAGCTCTTACCACCCCTGTTCCCCCTACCATCCCGGAAGAAGAAGCCCAAAACAAATCTACAGTTGGCAATCTTCTTCAACAACAAAATTAAAAATCTACTTGCTCCTCTGGCAACATCCAACTCCTCATCAAATACCCTGCCTCCACCTAGCCAAAATTAGGCCCCAACTATCCACACTCAGAAACTAGAATCCTTCGAACCCACATCCTCATTGGAAATCGAATCGATAATCAAGAATATGAAGCCTTCATCACACCCATTGGACCAAATACCTACCAAACTCCTTCTCACCATTCCCAATACCATTGCTAAACCTCTGGCCGACATAATTAATTGCTCCCTCATTCAAGGAACTGTCCCTGACTCACTAAAAATTGCTTCTCTGAAACCTCTACTGAAAAAACCCAACCTGGACCCAGCCATCCCCAGAAATTTCCGCCTTATTGCAAACTTACCTTTTATAGCCAAGCTAATGGAAAAGCTAGTTAACACCCGACTCACAGACTACCTTGACTCCCACAATATTCTCTACCCTTCTCAATTTGGATTCAGGAAACGTCTAAACACAGAATCTCTCCTTCTTTTATTAATGGACAACATCCTGATGGGCCTTGACAAAGGCCAATCCTACCTTCTAGCTCTCCTCAACATTTCAGCGGCGTTCAACACTGTAAATCATACAATCCTCATCAACCGTCTAAAAGAAATAAGCATTTCTGGCTCTGCACTTCTCTGGTTCAAATCCTTTCTTTACAACAGGCACTACAAAGTTAAAATAAATGACAAAGAATCCCACTCAGTCCCTTCTAAACAAGGAGTACCACAAGATTCTTCACTCTCTCCTACCCTGTTCAATATTTATCTACTTCCTTTATGCCAATTACTCAATAGCCTCAACCTCACCCACTATATATATATGCTGATGACGTGCAGATACTAATCCCCATCTCGGACCCCATCTCCACTACACTAAACTTCTGGAACAATTGCCTGCACTCCATCAACCTCCTTCTCTCGAGTCTCAACCTGGTTCTTAATACATCCAAAACAGAACTCCTCGTCATCTCCCACAGCGACAATAATCCCGTTGCCAACAATGCAACTATACCACTATCAAACCAGGTGAGAGACCTTGGAGCCACTCTAGACTCCAGATTGAACTTCAAAAAGTTCATCAATACCACAACAAATGAATGTTTCTTTAAGCTACTTAAAACAGCTAAGACCACTCCTACACTTCCACGATTTCCGTTCAGTTCTTCAAGCCATACTGTTTTCAAAGATTGACTACTGCAATGCACTACTACTCGGTCTCCCTGCCTCATCGACTAAACCTCTACAGATGCTTCAAAACACAGCGGCCAGGATTCTTACAAACACACGTCGGAAGGACCACATCACACCAATCCTAAAAATCCTACACTGGCTACCCATCCACTACCGAATACTCTTCAAGACTCTTACTATCATTCACAAATCCGTCTACCAGCAATCCTCTCTCCAACTCTCCATCCCTCTCGAACTTCATGCTTCCACAAGGCCGATCAGATCCGCATACAAAGGCTCTCTCCAGGCTCCCCCGAACAAATCCTCAGTCCACAACACCATTCATAAACGAGCACTTTCAACAGCGGGTCCACTCCATTGGAATTCTCTTCCCCCAGATATTCGCCAGGAACAATGCCATCTATCCTTCAGAAAGAAACTGAAAACCTGGCTATTCGCTCAAGCTTACCGTTGAAGGAGCCTCCATTAACCAATATTGACTCTCTCACTTCCCTTCCCATTCCCTCCCTCCTCCCTCCCTCCTCGCTCCGGTCCCTGCCCGGCCACCACCCCTCCCGTTTACATCCCCTGTTCCTCCTTACACAGGAAATGTTATGCTAATAATTGCATACGATAATTTCTCCAGCTGAATTTCAGCTACCTTATGTTATCCTTTTTAGGTCTCGCTACTTAATTGCCTTTCGCTGATTATTTTCAATACCCTCCAATGTATTCGTTTTGAAATCTTTCCTTTCTTCCAACGCCCATGTTTATGCTCCCTTGTTTAATGTAACTTTATCTTCTATGTAGTTGTTTATTGGTTCTCCCCCAGTTCCATTGTAAACCGGTACGATAAGACCTGGTCTTGAGCATCGGTATATTAAAATAATTTAAATAAATAAATAAATAAATTCATGTAAGCAGCTATCAGTAAAGAAGTTGGAAAACACATTGCTTTTCAGTGTGATTTTTGGATGCAGAAGACTGTAACTATTATCTGTACTGTTTACAGAGAGGAAAAAGGGGCTTGTACTGTGTTTAATGCAAAAGGGCCTTGAAGCTATACTTATCACTACAGGAAGCCCTGGAACTCAGATGTAAAAAGCTAGCCATGGAGAACTGCATGCAGATAGGGGCCATCTCTTTTTCTATGTGCTGCTGGGTTCAGTCTGCCCAGGGGTTACAAATGAAAACTGCCTTGAGCTAGAAAAACACCCACCTCCAATAATAAATAACATATATACATACAGGGCTGTATTTTTATTCACTTACGTGCGTGAAACCCGGGGTTTTACATGCGTGACCGGACCTTACACACTCCGGGCCAATTTTGAAATGGCCTGGCCACGCGCATAAACCGCTGGGACACATGTAAGTCTGAGGGTGAGTGAAAGGGGCGGGGCAGGGCAGGGCTAGAGGGCGGCACCTGGTTGTTTCTGTGCCAAGGGATTGTGTGCCGGCAGAGTGCCGGCGCGCACAACTTGCTCCTGCTCAGAAGCAGGAGCAAAAGGTAAGATAAAGATTTTGGGGGGATTTATGATAGGGATAGAGGGAGGGCAGGATAGGGGAAGGGGAAGGGAGGTCAGGGGAAAGGAAGTTCCCTCCTAGTCTGCTCCTTAATTAGAGCGGACTGGGAGGGAACTGGTGAAGGCCCCGATGCGTCACAGCGTGTAACTGCATATATCTTCCCCCCCTTGCATGCACATACCCGGTATTTTATAACATGCACGCGCGTGTTATGAAATCACACGTCCACGTGTACACTCCGGATAGTGCTCGCACATGGACGTGTGCGCCCAATTTTTTAAAATCTACCCCGCAGCATGGAAATGCCCAATTTTGGGGGAGAGACAATTAAGGCTTTAGAACACTGACCAGGTTTCCAGCTGGGGCTTTCACTCAGTGAGTTCCATAGTCAGCCACTGGCTAGTTAGGAATGTTAGCTGGGATAGTTAATGGCATGTGAATACCTAGCTATCTTAACATTAGCCAGATAAGTTTATCCGGCTAACTTTTGAACTGATCTTTGGCTATTCTAAAATTATTCAGCTATCTTTGATGGATTATGCTGAAAATCAGGGTTAGTCAGTTAAGTTAGACAGATAACGATGCTTTGCCTTGGAATGCTTCGCACCACCACTGACATTGCTGGATAACTTTTAAGCCGGATAACAAGTTAACCAGCTATGTCAGGTACAGTCAGAGCAGTGGGATTTTTAAATTCCGGCATTAGTCCAGTTAAATGCCAAACTTAGCTAGACAAAAGCACTGAATATAGATCTCAGAGTGTCTACTAGATTATATAGGGGATATTAAAGGGTGTCTCAAAAAATAGAGAATATTTTATTATAATAGCTTTGCTGTTATCTGATGATCACAAACACAAAGAAAAAGATAACAAAAAACTTGTTTCAAATATGGATTAAATAAATGAAAGCTTACTCACCAGTGAACAAACTATGGGCCTCATTTTCTAAAGTATCGCAGGCCTGCGATACTTTAGGAAGTGAGGGGCGGGGGGCCAAAACGGGGGGGGCGGGCCTGCGCTAGCCGGCAGTGATCGCACCGTCGCGGTGTGATCGCTGCCGGTTTCGCACCCAATAGTGCCACCATAGGAGGTGTAGCTATTGGGAGCGAAATAGGATGCAAAAAGGGCCTTACCTTTTCGTCATCAGCGGTGGCTTCTGGAGTCGGCCCCGGTGATGCCCCGACTCCTCCTCTTCAGGGGCCAACTCCGTCCCCATTTTGGTATCGCACGCGAAAAGGGACATTTCTCGTGCGAAACGTCCCTTACCGCATGCGATACATTTAGAAAATAAGGCCCTATGTTACTTTATAGGAAATTCTCAAATCTCAAATCCATAGGTGTCTCAGGCTTAGTTCTTCAATGGTTTGATTCATTTCTATCCGATCGCATTCAGCAAGTCAACATAGATAACTATTCATCTGATCTCTATACTATTGCTTAAGGAGTCCCTCAGGATTCCTCTTTATCACCCATTCTCTTTTACATTTATCTGTTACCTCTTTGCCGCATTCTTTCTTCTTTAAATCTCCAGTTCAAAATTTATTTCATAAGGTACCAGTTTATGGTACCTTATGAAATATCATGGCCACATACTCTTTCTTTAGTATCTTTATATCTCACAACAATTAATACTTGGCTATCCCACAATAGACTAAAACTTAACCCAGCTAAAACTGAAATTATCCATCTGTCATCTATTACGGAACCAACCAATGGTCCTCCATCTCATCTACTGTTCAAAGGTACTTCTATCCCAATATCCAAATCAGCAAAAAATTTAGGTGTGACCATTAACACCGACCTATCTCTAAAACAACATATATCTCTGGTAACAAAGAATTATTTTTATAAATTGCAATTTGAAACGACTTTGACGTCTGCTTTTTTTCCATGACTTTCGCACTGTTCTACAATCACTTCTCTTCTCTGGGCTTGACTACTGTAATTCTCTTTACATAGGTCTTCCGTATAGCACACTTCATTCACTTCAATTAGTTCAGAATGCAGCTGCACGTATTTTATCAGGTTCTTCATTAAAAAATCATATTACCCCCATACTTCAGTCCTTACATTGGTTACCAATTAAATATAGAATACAGTTCAAAATTTTAACTATTGTTCACTCTTATTCATAACTCTAACTCTACTACTCTCTGTTCTCTTATTCGTATATATAAACCATCCAGACACTTAAGATCAATGAACAAAAATCTTTTAGACTTACCATCACTTAGACTGGCATGCCTTGATATCACCAGGAAAAGAGCTTTCTCTATATCAGTTCCAACTCTTTGGAACGCTCTACCAGATTCATTAAGATCTATTTCAAACTCAAAACAATTCAAAAAATCTCTAAAAACACATTTCTTTCAAATTGCATTTAAAGACACACCCTCTAAATAATCAAACAATTACCCATATGGCACATTGTTTCTTTTCATGATGAATCACTATTTATAATTATTGTTTATTTTTTTCCTCAATTTTTTACTTTATATTATATATTTTTGTAATTTTTAATATTGTTTTTATTTATTATTTTATACTTATATTTCTATGTTTTTTTTCAATGGTATTGTACACCGTTTTGACTAAACTCTGTAAAGGCGGTATATAAACATTTTTAAATAAATAAATAAATTTGTGACTTAGATTTAAAAAGGCGTAAATAGAAAAAATGAATGTGATGTGCCCATTGGTCACAGATGGCTGCGACCTCTCATGCTCACCTCTTCTTGCTACTTCTTGGAAGAGTGGCGGCTTCTGCCAGCGAACGCCAAACTCTCTGGTGTCCCTGGGACAGCGTGGGCGATGCCAACTGCCATCTTGTTCCTGGAGTCACCTAGCGCGTGCACGGGCCATCTTTAATTCACGTCATGGCACGAACCTTGGGGGCATCCCCTCTGCATGACGTCACCACTTCGCTGTATTTAAGCTGACTCAGCTTAAATACAGTTAGCAAAGAGTTCTCCTTGTTGCTGAATCTCCTTCTCCTTGGACTTCCTGTTCCTGTCTCGGTGGGGAACGCTCTGAGTATCCTCTCCTCAGGGGCTCTTCCGTGTTCTTAGGCTATCCGCTCCTCAGAGGGCCCTCTGCCTTGTCCTTCTGGAACCAAGCCTTGTGAGTTCATCTCACTTCATCTTTGCCAAGCCTTACTGGGAATCTCTCTGCAGTGTACTCTGAGCCTCGGGCCACTACCACATTCTCACCAGCAGGATTTCCTACCCTGCACTGCAGGAAAATTGCTATTTCTTCTTCAAGTACTTCTGGGCTCCAGGACCTCAGACCTCCTGTATACCATCTGCCTCGTACAGTCATCCTCAGCGTACCCCGCGCTGCAGGCCACTATCGGATCTGCACACTAGAGGTATTTACTACTCTATTGAGAAGACTGTCAGGTGTATCCCACACTGCGGACCACTACTGGATTGTCTCATCTGAGGTACCTTCCAGGGTTACCCCTCAGCTAAAGAATTGTACTTTAATTGCAGTACCCGCTCCACGAGTTATGCTCTCTCTTTCTCCCATAATAAAGTCTGTACTTCAACTGTGTCCTAGCTACTGAGACCATGCCTACCAGAAGTGAGGCCCACGGGGCTCCTCCCTGTGCGAGGTGATACCTCTCACTCCGGCCCAGGGTTCACATCCATACCAAAACATAACAGAATGTTTTCAAGAAAAGAAAAGACTTTCTATTTATTTGGGACTCGTACATACAATCATTGTCTCCATGAGCACGAAGTCTGATTTTGAATGACTTTTAAAATCCCGAAATTCTGGATTTCATTGATGACAGATCTCTTATTGCTATGAACTGGATAAGGAGCAAAAGGAGGTGGGGAGTGGGATGGGCTGGATGGAGTACCAGTATTATTGTATTGATTGTTGATTGAGCTGGTCACTGAAGGGAATCCATCAGTGACTGTTGCGTGTCCCGGCCGTGCTGGTGCCGCGACCGGGCCTGCTCACCTCGTGCTTCTTTCCACCAGCTCTGGCTCCTCGTCCCTAGCAGCCGCAGCCAGCTCCTCTCGCCTGCGGCGTTCCCGGACATCTCCAGGCCCGTCGGGGCCTTCTGTCTCTCAGCACTCCTCACGCCTGGGCTCAGCGTCCTCCTCGACATTGGCCCCACCCCTAGGCTCGCGTGCGCGGACCGTTCAGCTCTTTAAAGGGCTCAGTGCAGGAATTTGGTTCGTGGCGCCTGATGATGACATCGCTTAGACCTTGTATATAAGGCGAGGCCCTGTTCCCAGAACCTTGCCTTAGCAATCGGGTCGACACCTTCGGTGTAGCTAGTTTGCTGTTCCACGTTCCTGTGTTCTCCTGCTTCCTTGATCCAGTCTTGTTCCAGTGCTCCTGCGTTCCTGTGTTCCCGTGGTCCTCTCTGTGTCCCAGCATCTCTCCTGGTTCCTGCTCCACGTTCCTCATCTTGTGGTACCTTCCATGACAGATTCACGGTAGTGACCTCTGCCTGCCTGACTACACTGACCGCTGCCTGGACCTGACCACTGCCTGTCTACTGACCACATTGACCGCTGCTTGGAACTGACCTTTTCTTCTCTTGACTATGTATGGACTGATCTCAGAACTGACCCTTGCTTTGGCTGACCATTCTCGGACTGATACCCTGGCTTTGACCCTTGCGCTACCCTCGGATACTCTGTTTGCTCTTGTGACAAGCAGACCAGCCTGCTTGGATGCTGCCAGCGGCTTACTTCCGAGTAGACCATAAGGCACTGCCTATCTCGTCCAGAAGACCTTCACTTCCTGTTTCCTTCTGGAATTGTCTGGTGATCCTGGTCCTGGTCTAGTCCTCACCAGCCATGCACCTTTGCTCGTGGTGGGCACACCTCTCAGCTATCTCTCTGGGAGACCCTCTGAGGCCCACCTAAGTCCAGGCGGTCCGGGTACCCAAGGGCTCAACCTGCGGAAACCCCGGATTGCTATTGGCAAAGCTCCAGCTACCCTCTGTCTCCTCGTGTGCTCCACCTCCTGGTGGCAGGTGCTCTTTGGGTCCGACCAGAGGGCCGTACCAATCCTGCACCAGGCCAAGGTTCCACCTCCAGTGCAACAGTGACCCAGCATCATTTGTTCATTTGGAAATGAATAAAACATATTTAACCATAAAAAGGCATGGATTTTATTGAAGAGTACAATGGACACACTCAGACATGGAATAAAAACAAAACCATAAGAAACAGAAAACTGGACTGTGAATCTTAATATTACTTTAGTTGTATTCCTGAACATTAGATGGTGTTTATTGATGACCAATGAGATATGTGTGACTGGATTTTTCAATAAATTAAAAGCTGAAAAAAAATACTAGTGTCAGCAATACATTCTTATTTTACTTTGCAGTAGGTCTTCTTCCTTTTATGTTTATCTACTACAGTCATTATTCTTTCCACTGACAAGAATATGTCAATGGTTGTGAATTGTCTTTAACAAGATTCCGCACTGTGTGCAGTAGCCATATTTGAGCAACATACTGACTAGAAGGTGTTGCGTGGTCTGATTTTTGCCATAGTTCCTGGTCTGAAGTCTGCTTTATGAAATACCCCAAGTCTCTTGTCCTGTATGTTTGTCTTATTAGATTGTAAGCTCTATTGAGAAGGGACTGTCTTTCTTGTGTGTTTGTTCAGTGCTGTGTTCAAATACAAACACACCGAATCGTTATATAGCGCTGCGTAGTGCTATATAAATGTTAAGTAGTAGTAGTAGTAGTAGCAGTAGAGTAGATAAACTGAAGAGTAAACCTGCAGATGGATGGGAGGTTCTGAAAGAAAGATAAGATAACCTACAATGTAGTAAATTATTTCAAACTAAAACTGCTTTAACGATAAGCAGAAAAAGGTACTGTTTATCAGGTAAGTGGTTAAAGTTTAAAGCTACAGATTAGATTTTAGAAATGTATACATACATGAAATATTTTGTATACAAATGATGTGAAACAGTGGCTCTCAACCATATCCTTGAAATCTCTCCACAGGCCTGGCTTTCTGGATCTCTATATTTTGTGTGCATTACATTTTTGTATTAATTGGATATGAACACTAGAACTGCATGGGAGGAGGAAGAAGCCTTGAGATCAGGTATGAAGAGAAACAAAATAAACGGGAACTGAAAATGAGTGCATAGAATTTCAGAAATGATCATAACAATTAGACAGACATTATAGAAAAGAAAAAGTTGCAGTTTCAGTCTTGATTCTACATCCAAAATACTGCTATTCAGTCATCCAAAGCAATAGCTATGGTGCCTTATGATACAATACTTCTAATGACTTGTTTTGATAGTTTATTGAGGCACATTAAAGACAAAGGAAATTAATTAGTATAATGTGCAGATGGTATATTAAAAGAGAACCCAAAAGACAACTGCCAAAACCTCCCCGAACAATGAGATTTAATAAAAGAAAAAGGAAAAGCACCAGAATGCTTTCTTCATTACAGTGCTACCAAAGAATCTGTGTGCATCCAAACATTCTGTACTTGTAGTAAAGCACAAAGCCAATATTATTTTACTGTTTGTAAATCACCATAAAAGTTTGTCGTTAAATGGATGGGGATTTGTGAATAGTGAGTTGCAGACGTGAAGGGAATGTGAAATGCATGTTGTGTACCTTATTGTGGATAATGCTCTCGAGGAAGTAAACTATGAAACAACAAACCTAATTTTACAGCCTATTCGAAGCAGCTGGTGGGAGATTTTGTAGCAGGACACAGATTCTGGGCTTGATTCAAACCATTTGAGCTAGAGCGCATAGGGGGTGAATGATTCAGCACATAAATTCTGTCTATGCAGGGGATTTCTGCAGATAAGAAAACTTTGAATCAAGTCATTTATTTCAGATTCTGTAAGGATTTTGTTTTGTATTTCAGCCTTCAATAAACTAGATATGACTTCGAATGCACGTTATTTTGCTTAAGTTGTTTTAAGTCATATCCAGTATCATCTAAATAGAGATGTAAAGGGAAATGTGGTTGCTATACTATGGTTTATGCTCCTCCCAGTGCAGGACATATTGTGGTTGTCGAAGTTGTGAGTGGATGGAAGCATTTGCTATGGCACTCCCCTCTTGGAGTGGCCACAATGGTAAGGTCCAGGGTGTTGGTTAGTGAAGTCCAAGAATATTCTTGTCTCAGGGTTTGGAGCTGAGAGAGAGAGAATCCAGTGTCTTATTTCTCTGCAGGAGTTTGGACTTAGGGAATGGGAGATGTCTGGCTTATGTCCTCAGTGTTTCCATAGTCCTTTAGTGAGTATAGGGGTCGGGGAAAATACAGAAAAATTCTTTCTTGTGCTGCTTCTGGTACTTTACTAGAAATAATTGCTCCTGAGCATTGTGGTGGAGAGTATCCCTACTCTGAGGAAGTAAACCTCTTTGCCTGTGCTTTTTTTTTTTTTTCCTATGGGGGAAAGAAGACCCTGATCTGAGTCCAGAGAGTCACAGGAGGAATGTGAAATGAATATCAGGTGCCTGCCCAGAGGTAACAAGCAGTGTGGAAAGATTCAGGTTCCAGATTAGTCTGGCAGAGAGAAGGTGTGCAGGAAACAGATTCAAGTATTGAAGAATAAGGTACCAAAAAAAGGCCATTGGAAGTCAAGAAATCTAGAATCTGTGCAAGGGAGACTTAAACCTCTGTAAAAGGAGTGAGGAGATCCTAGAATTTGCAACCCCTTTGTTAAATCACAGTACCTGCTTTTGGATTTGCAATACTGTTGAATAAAACCTTTTATGTTTGAAACACAGATGCCTTGTGTGTCCTTGGTAGTAAACTATTAAAACATCTTGGGGCCTAAAGGTAATCCTTTACCTGCTGCCCCCTTCCACCGAAGAATCCATACCAAGGATTGGGAAAGCGAGTCAGGAACTCAGGTTTGGTACTGAGACTGTCCCCAGCTAAATCGTACCTGGAAACAGGATTACATACATTTACTTATTTTCAACCTTCTATGCTATGCAAGAGATGTATCCATCTTTTATCAAAGACAAAGAGTACTTTGGACCAAGCAACAGCTGTTTAGATACAAAGCTTGGTGGTAAAACATAAGACCGGGGTTAGGTGCCGGATTAAGTACCGGAACTTGTATACTCATCTATTCAGGATGAGAGAGAACCAAGGAGGAAGAAAACATAAAACAGACTTTTGGTAAGGAGTGATATCTTCTTACAAGCACTCTTTTCCAGCTGAAAGCTGTTGTTGGCATTGATCATGCGTGAATGGCGTCCATTCAAAAATAAAAGTCTATGTTGGTGTCTGAATGTGAGCCATGCTGGTGCATTCCTACATGCAGTGAAAAACAGCTGAGAAGACATTCTTTTGATAATCAGCTGTGATTCCAAGTAGGCACAATACTTTTGCAGAAGTATGCAAATCAAAAGAATGCACCCCATTCAATTTCTGCATAGAGTCCAGCCAGCACAACTCACTGTAAGAGATAGACATATTGTTGTTCATACTGGTACATTTTTACCCGACCACTGCTTCTCCAATCTTTCTTGATTCTTTTCAAAATGCACCATGCTGCTTCTGAATGAAGTGCGCTACAATTGAAGCATGCATTTTAGCGGTTTTAAACAGCTCTTATGGTCCAGTAGCCACAATTTGAATAGTCTGGAAGTCTGCCCAACATTTTGCAATCTGGAGGGTTGCTGAAGCATATGCATCATATATTACTTTGTATGTAGATACATGTTGGATAGGAAACCTTTTGCCTGTAGATAAAACTAAGTAGCTTCCATTATACTGTAGGGCAGTGGTTCTCAACCTTTTTTCGGCCGGGACACACCTGACAGATGGTTCTCACGTGCGTGACACACTGAACATGTGACCGTCACGGGGCAAAATGTAAATATTCATGCTGCATCCTCAGGAACCCCGTCAACCCCCAAAAATGGGTGCAGAGCAGAACTTAGAAATGACGGCAGAAGAAGACCAACCGGTCCATCCAGTCTGCCCAGCAAGCCTTACACTTATTTTTTCTCATACTTAACTGTTTCTCTTGGCTCTTAGTAACCTTATGTTCTAATTCCCTTTTCACCCCCACTATTAATGTAGAGAGCAGTGATGGAGCTGCTTCCAAGTGAAATATTAAGTTTGATTAGTTGGGTAAGCGGCAGCATAGCTCTCTGCCATGAAGCAGAGGGCAATGCTGGAAATGTGTGAAGTATCAGTTTTTCTTTTCCCCTGTCATTGAAGCAGGGAGTCATGCCGGACATGCACCGAAAGTGAAGCATGCCTTGAAAGTCATATTAACTATCATCAAATATTGAAAAGCCTAATAATTGGTAATACCTATAGCCCATGAACCCATCCCTGTTTTTTTCTTTTTTTCTTTTTTTTTTTTTAATTGGGAGATGGATGCCCTTCGTCCTTCTACTCTGTGAAGGTGAACACCTACCACTGGCATCCCGCTCCGTTAATGCCTCTGTGGCTACTGCCGCTCCATGCAGTGTTTTACTACCTGCTCTTTATATGCGTCCTCTAGAACTGATGGATCCCATCCCTGGTTTTTTTTTTATTATTTATTTAATTGGGAGATGACAGCCCTCCATCCTTCCGCTCCGTGAAGGTGGACACCTATCACTGGCCACCGGCATCCCGCTCCGTGAATGCCTCTGTGGCTACTGCCGCTCTGTGCAGTATTTTACTACCTGCTCTTTATATGGACACCTACCACTGGCCACTGGCATCCCGCTCCGTGAATGCCTCTGTGGCTACTGCCGCTCCGTGCAGTATTTTACTACCTGCTCTTTATATGTGTCCTCTAGACCTGATGGATCCCATCCCTGTTTTGTTTTCTGTTTTTTTTTATTTAATTGGGAGATGACAGCCCTACATCCTTCCGCTCCATGAAGGTGGACACCTACCACTGGCCACTGGCATCCCGCTCCGTGAATGCCTCTGTGGCTACTGCCACTCCGTGCAGTATTTTACTACCTGCTCTTTATATGCGTCCTCTAGACCTGATGGATCCCATCCCTGTTTTGTTTTTTGTTTTTTTTTATTTAATTGGGAGATGACAGCCCTCCATCCTTCCGCTCCGTGAAGGTGGACACCTACCACTGGCCACTGGCATCCCGCTCCGTGAATGCCTCTGTGGCTACTGCCGCTCCGTGCAGTGTTTTGCTACCTGCTCTTTTATACGTGTCCTCTGGACCTGATGGATCCACAATGTTTATCCCATGCCCCTTTGAAGTGCTTCACAGTTTTGGACTTCACCACTTCCTCCGGAAGGGCATTCCAGGCATCCACCACTCTCTCCGTGAAGAAATTCTTCCTGACATTGGTTCTTAGTCTTCCTCCTTGGAGCCTCAGCTCGTGACCTCTGGTTCTGCTGATTTTTTTCTGTTGGAAAAGGTTTGTCGTTGTCTTTGGATCGTTAAAGTTTTTCAAGTATCTGAACGTTTGAATCATATCACCCCTGCTCCTCCTTTCCTCCAGGGTGTACATATTTAGATTCTTCAATCTCTCCTCATATGTCAACCGATGAAGACCCTCCAGCTTCCTGGTCGCCCTTCTCTGTACCGCTTCCAACTTGTCCTTGTCTCTTTGTAGATACGGTCTCCAGAATTGAACACAGTACTCCAGGTGAGGCCTCACCAAGGACCTGTACAAGGGGATTATCACTTCCCTTTTCTTACTCGATATTCCTCTCTCTATGCATCCCAGCATTCTTCTGGCTTTTGCAATCGCCTTGTCGCATTGTTTCGCCGACTTCATATCATTAGACACTATCACCCCAAGGTCTCTCTCCTGCTCCGTGCACATCAGCCTTTTCCCCCCCATCGAATACAGTTCATTCGGATTTCCACTCCCCAAATGCATGACTTTGCACTTCTTGGCATTGAATTTCAGCTGCCATATCTTCGACCACGCTTCCAGCTTCCTTAAATCCCGTCTCATTCTCTCCACTCCTTCCGGCGTGTCCACTCTGTTGCAGAACTTAGTGTCGTCCGCAAAAAGACAAACCTTACCTTCTATCCCGTCTGCAATGTCGCTCACAAAGATATTGAACAGGACCGGTCCCAACACCGATCCTTGCGGTACACCACTTAAAACCGCTCTCTCTTCAGAGAAAGTTCCATTTACCATCACGCATTGTCTTCTGTCCGTCAACCAGTTTGCAATCCAGGTCACCACTTCGGCACTCACTCCCAAGCTTTTTGTTTTATTCACCAGTCTCCTGTGCGGAACCGTATCAAAAGCTTTGCTGAAATCCAAGTAGATGACATCTAGCGCTCTTCCTTGATCCAATTCCTTGGTTACCCAGTCGAAAAAGTCAATCAGATTTGTCTGACAGGATCTTCCCCTGGTGAATCCATGCTGCCTCTGGTCCATCAATTCTCCGGACTGTAGATAGTTCACTATTCTCTCTTTCAACAGTGACTCCATTACTTTTCCCACCACCGAAGTGAGGCTAACTGGTCTGTAGTTACCAGCCTCTTCTCTGTTCCCACTCTTGTGAAGCGGGACCACCACCGCTCTTCTCCAATCACTCGGCACCACTCCCGTTTCTAGGGATCTATTGAACAGGTCACACAGCGGACCCGCCAGCACATCTCTGAGCTCCCTCAGAATCCTTGGATGAATCCCATCAGGCCCCATGGCTTTGTCCACTTTCAGATTCTTTAGCTCTTCCCATACATTTTCTACTGTAAAATGATTTTCATCTATTCCACTACCCTCCAGCTTCTTGTGTAGAAATGGTCCTTCTCCAGGGTCTTCTTTAGTGAACACAGAGCTGAAGTATTCATTTAATATTTCTGCCATTTCTTCGTCTCTCTCCACACATTGATCATTTCCACCTTTCAATTTCACTATACCACTATGGACTTTTCTCTTTTCGCTGATGTATCTGAAAAATGTTTTGTCACCATTTTTTATCTCCTTGGAACTAGGGCATTACCTGTACAGCTCACCATACAAAAAAAGATATTCTAGATCTGATGACATCTCAGTAAAAGCAAAAGAAACTCTCTTTACTGGCAAGCACATTACCCCTCCTTATGAAAAGGCAGTAATTTACCACTACAAATATTTAACCAGGCCCTAAACACTAATACACCTCCTATTGGGAAATCAGAGCAAGCCAAACTGCTATAGATACCCACTCAGAAATAATTGTAAAACTATACTAATTAGGGATGTGAATCGTTTTAGGACGATTACAATTATCGTCCGATAATTTTAATATCGTCTTAAACCGTTATGGAACACAATACAATACAGATTCTAACGATTTATCGTTATAAATCGTTAGAATCGTGAGCCGGCACACTAAAACCCCCTAAAACCCACCCCCGACCCTTTAAATTAAATCCCCCACCCTCCCGAACCCCCCCCCCCAAATAACTTAAATAACCTGCGGGTCCAGCGGCGGTCCGGAACGGCAGCGGTCCGGAACGGGCTCCTGCTCCTGCATCTTGTCGTCTTCAGCCGGCGCCATTTTCCAAAATGGCGCCGAAAAATGGCGGCGGCCATAGACGAAAAAGATTGGATGGCAGGAGGTCCTTCCGGACCCCCGCTGGACTTTTGGCAAGTCTCGTGGGGGTCAGGAGGCCCCCCACAAGCTGGCCAAAAGTTCCTGGAGGTCCAGCGGGGGTCAGGGAGCGA
Source organism: Rhinatrema bivittatum (assembly GCF_901001135.1). Lineage (NCBI taxonomy): Eukaryota > Metazoa > Chordata > Amphibia > Gymnophiona > Rhinatrematidae > Rhinatrema > Rhinatrema bivittatum. The sequence goes on from NC_042615.1 coordinate 94,741,023, forward strand.
TTTCCCGCCGCGAATCGTTTTCGTACGGAAAATGGCGCCGGCAGGAGATCGACTGCAGGAGGTCGTTCAGCGAGGCGCCGGAACCCTCGCTGAACGACCTCCTGCAGTCGATCTCCTGCCGGCGCCATTTTCCGTACGAAAACGATTCGCGGCGGGAAATCGCTCCCTGACCCCCGCTGGACCTCCAGGAACTTTTGGCCAGCTTGTGGGGGGCCTCCTGACCCCCACGAGACTTGCCAAAAGTCCAGCGGGGGTCCGGAAGGACCTCCTGCCGTCCAATCTTTTTCGTCTATGGCCGCCGCCATTTTTCGGCGCCATTTTGGAAAATGGCGCCGGCTGAAGACGACAAGATGCAGGAGCAGGAGCCCGTTCCGGACCGCTGCCGTTCCAGACCGCCGCTGGACCCGCAGGTTATTTAAGTTATTTGGGGGGGGGTTCGGGAGGGTGGGGGATTTAATTTAAAGGGTCGGGGGTGGGTTTTAGGGGGTTTTAATGTGCCGGTTTTTCGATTTTTCGATTTTTAACGATTTTTAACGATTTTTCACGATATTTTACCCCCCCAAACGGCAACAATACGATTCCCTCCCCCTCCCAGCCGAAATTGATCGTTAAGACGATCGAGGACACGATTCACATCCCTAATACTAATAAATGAACAGAATAACATCCAACAATTAAAAACTCATAAAAATTGTTAAAAATTGTCTAAACATCAATAAAATATTTCAAAACAGCAGATATCACCAAATACCCAATAATTAAAATGGCAGTCAGTCAAGAAAAATAAACTTAAAAAGCTGCCTTTACTTACCCTCTCCAGCAACTCTCCTGCTCCTTTCCGCACTCACCAGAAGCAGCAGTGGCTGCTGAAGCTCTGTCCTCACAGTCCTCTTCCTTAGGGCCCACAACCAGTCACAACCAGTCTCTGACTCACACAGACCAGTAACTTCCCTAACTAGTATCTCTTCCTCTCACACACCAGTCACCTCCATGACCAGTCTCTCTCAATCATACACATGCTCTGTCACTTACATACAAGCTCACACATACTCTGTCACTTACAAACACACTCACTGCCACTCATGCACCCATTGTACCACACACACACAAGCTCTCACTCATGCACCCAGGCACCCATTATACCACACAGCCACTCATGCACCCATGGTACCACACACACACACACTGCCACTCATGCACTCATTCTACCACACACACACAAAGCTGCCATTCACACACCCAGGCACTCATTCTACCACACACACACAAAGCTGCCACTCACCCACCCAGGCACCCATTCTACCACACACACACAAAGCTGCCACTCACGCACCCAGGCACCCATTCTACCACACACACAAGCTCTCACTCACGCACCCAGGCACCCATTCTACCACAGGCACACAAGCTCTCACTCATACACCCAGGCACCCATTCTATCACAGGCACACAAGCTCTCACTCATGCACCCAGGCACCCATTCTACCACACTCACACAATCTCACATGGAGCCTCTTCTCATTGTTTGGCCCAATAAGCCTGGCCTCTGCTTCTCAGCCGCTTCTGGCCTGACCTCCGGCGGTGTGCAATGTCTCTCCAGCTGCCTCCCACAGTGCACAGGATCTCCTTACTCTTCAGCCGCAGGCAGCGGCACGCAGCGTCTCTTCGTTCTTCGGCCCCGCCGGCGGCAGCACACAGGTCTCTCCACTCTTCAGCTGCCGGCAGCGGTGCACAGCGTCTCTTCTTCAGCCCCGCCCCTAGGGAGAAGGGAAGCACAAACGGGGCGGTGGAACACTGGGAGCCGCAACACACCTGCCGGTGCTTGGTAACACACTGGTGTGTTGGACACACCGGTTGAGAACCACTGCTGTAGGGAATAAACAATAGGGATGTGCAGCAGGGACAAATACGTCCCATTCGGTATTCGTATTCGTCGGGACCCAAATCCGTTGCATCCGTTCTCAGGGGACCCCAATCCGTTCATTAGTTACATATAGGGATGTGAATCGTTTTCCATATCGTCTTAACGATAGAAATCGTGTGGCAGGAGAAGAAAATCGTGTTTGGCACGATTATTTCATTGAAAAATTGTTAAAAATCGTTTTTTCCGATTAGTGCGCACTAACTCGAGTTAGTGCGCACTAACTCCCCGTTAGTGCGCACTAACTCGAGTTAGTGCGCACTAACTCAAAATGATACAAATAGACACTTTCCAGGTCACTGAAGGTCAGTTAGGAATGAATATGTGTTCCTATTGGCTGGCAGCCCTCTTATCTATTGATGTTACCAAGGTTTCCACTGAGGTGATGGTTGGGGGGATGGGAAATGGAACTGGAAACTCATGAACACCAACAGAAAATGAAACAAAGTGTTCACACTTCCCAGGTCAGTAAAGGTCACTTAGGAATGAATATGTATTCCTATTGGCTGGCTGTGCTCTTATCTATTGATGTTACCAAGGTTACCACTGAGGTAATGGTTGGGGGGATGTGAAATGGAAACAGTTGGAAGCTTGACATGTGATGATCAGCACTCACGTGACTAGAACTTCTTTGTTTATTATTTTTGTTAGCAGGCACCTGAAATGCTAGTGCATGTTGAATTTGCCAATCACTGTGCATTTTAGAAAGGTGGTCCTGGCTGGAACTGTACACAGTTCAAATATATGTAATTGATTGTTGGTAAGTGTATTTTTTAAGTAGCCACACTGGCACAAGTATGTTTACTTTTCCTCCTACTTAACTCACTAGCTCAGCTTTGTAAGAAGGGCTTCTCTGCTTGAGTGAGGGTCAGGCAGCTCCCCCCTGTCTGTGAAGCCAGCCTCTCACTAGTAATGCAGGGAGGGAGCTGTCTCAGACTTCACCATCCTCCTCCCCCCCCCCTCACCCACACACCATTCACTAGCTGGGACATGGGGGAAGTCAGGAGTGAGGGTCAGGCAGCTCCCCCCTGTCTGTGAAGCCAGCCTCTCACTAGTAATGCAGGGAGGGAGCTGTCTCAGACTTCACCATCCTCCCCCCCCCCCCCCCCACCCACACACCATTCACTAGCTGGGACATGGGGGAAGTCAGGAGTGAGGGTCAGGCAGCTCCCCCCTGTCTGTGAAGCCAGCCTCTCACTAGTAATGCAGGGAGGGAGCTGTCTCAGACTTCACCATCCTCCCCCCCCCCCTCACCCACACACCATTCACTAGCTGGGACATGGGGGAAGTCAGGAGTGAGGGTCAGGCAGCTCCCCCCCGTCTGTGAAGCCAGCCTCTCACTAGTAATGCAGGGAGGGAGCTGTCTCAGACTTCACCATCCTCCCCCCCCCCTCACCCACACACCATTCACTAGCTGGGACATGGGGGAAGTCAGGAGTGAGGGTCAGGCAGCTCCCCCCTGTCTGTGAAGCCAGCCTCTCACTAGTAATGCAGGGAGGGAGCTGTCTCAGACTTCACCATCCTCCCCCCCCCTCACCCACACACCATTCACTAGCTGGGACATGGGGGAAGTCAGGAGTGAGGGTCAGGCAGCTCCCCCCTGTCTGTGAAGCCAGCCTCTCACTAGTAATGCAGGGAGGGAGCTGTCTCAGACTTCACCATCCTCCCCCCCCCCCCTCACCCACACACCATTCACTAGCTGGGACATGGGGGAAGTCAGGAGTGAGGGTCAGGCAGCTCCCCCCCGTCTGTGAAGCCAGCCTCTCACTAGTAATGCAGGGAGGGAGCTGTCTCAGACTTCACCATCCTCCTCCCCCCCCCCCCTCACCCACACACCATTCACTAGCTGGGACATGGGGGAAGTCAGGAGTGAGGGTCAGGCAGCTCCCCCCTGTCTGTGAAGCCAGCCTCTCACTAGTAATGCAGGGAGGGAGCTGTCTCAGACTTCACCATCCTCCTCCCCCCCCCCCCCTCACCCACACACCATTCACTAGCTGGGACATGGGGAAAGTCAGGAGTGAGGGTCAGGCAGCTCCCCCCTGTCTGTGAAGCCAGCCTCTCACTAGTAATGCAGGGAGGGAGCTGTCTCAGACTTCACCATCCTCCCCCCCCCCCTCACCCACACACCATTCACTAGCTGGGACATGGGGGGAGTCAGGAGTGAGGGTCAGGCAGCTCCCCCCTGTCTGTGAAGCCAGCCTCTCACTAGTAATGCAGGGAGGGAGCTGTCTCAGACTTCACCATCCTCCTCCCCCCCCCCCTCACCCACACACCATTCACTAGCTGGGACATGGGAAAAGTCAGGAGTGAGGGTCAGGCAGCTCCCCCCTGTCTGTGAAGCCAGCCTCTCACTAGTAATGCAGGGAGGGAGCTGCCTCAGACTTCACCATCCTCCCCCCCCCCTCACCCACACACCATTCACTAGCTGGGACATGGGGGAAGTCAGGAGTGAGGGTCAGGCAGCTCCCCCCTGTCTGTGAAGCCAGCCTCTCACTAGTAATGCAGGGAGGGAGCTGTCTCAGACTTCACCATCCTCCCCCCCCCTCACCCACACACCATTCACTAGCTGGGACATGGGGGAAGTCAGGAGTGAGGGTCAGGCAGCTCCCCCCTGTCTGTGAAGCCAGCCTCTCACTAGTAATGCAGGGAGGGAGCTCTCTCAGACTTCACCATCCTCCTCCCCCCCCCCTCACCCACACACCATTCACTAGCTGGGACATGGGGGAAGTCAGGAGTGAGGGTCAGGCAGCTCCCCCCTGTCTGTGAAGCCAGCCTCTCACTAGTAATGCAGGGAGGGAGCTGTCTCAGACTTCACCATCCTCCTCCCCCCCCCCCCTCACCCACACACCATTCACTAGCTGGGACATGGGGGAAGTCAGGAGTGAGGGTCAGGCAGCTCCCCCCTGTCTGTGAAGCCAGCCTCTCACTAGTAATGCAGGGAGGGAGCTGTCTCAGACTTCACCATCCTCCCCCCCCCCCCATCACCCACACACCATTCACTAGCTGGGACATGGGGGAAGTCAGGAGTGAGGGTCAGGCAGCTCCCCCCTGTCTGTGAAGCCAGCCTCTCACTAGTAATGCAGGGAGGGAGCTGTCTCAGACTTCACCATCCTCCCCCCCCCCCCCTCACCCACACACCATTCACTAGCTGGGACATGGGGGAAGTCAGGAGTGAGGGTCAGGCAGCTCCCCCCTGTCTGTGAAGCCAGCCTCTCACTAGTAATGCAGGGAGGGAGCTGTCTCAGACTGGTATCAGGGTTAGGGCACTGTGTGCAGGAAGATCACAACACTCCTGGTATTAATAGGGATAGGGCACTGTAAGAGATGACTGTAGTAGATTGAATAAAGATCTGATGTTTCTGCTCTCCTCACACCAAACAAAAACAACACACAAGCAGAGAAGCCCTTCTTACAAAGCTGAGCTAGTGAGTTAAGTAGGAGGAAAAGTAAACATACTTGTGCCAGTGTGGCTACTTAAAAAATACACTTACCAACAATCAATTACATATATTTGAACTGTGTACAGTTCCAGCCAGGACCACCTTTCTAAAATGCACAGTGATTGGCAAATTCAACATGCACTAGCATTTCAGGTGCCTGCTAACTAAAATAATAAACAAACAAGTTCTAGTCACGTGAGTGCTGATCATTACATTACTTTTTTTGTCAAGCTTCCAACTGTTTCCATTTCACATCCCCCCAACCATTACCTCAGTGTTAGCCTTGGTAACATCAATAGATAAGAGCACAGCCAGCCAATAGGAATACATACATACATATTCATTCCTAAGTGACCTTTACTGACCTGGGAAGTGTGAACACTTTGTTTCATTTTCTGTTGGTGTTCGTTAGTTTCCAGTTCCATTTCCCATCCCCCCAACCATCACCTCAGTGGTAACCTTGGTAACATCAATAGATAAGAGGGCAGCCAGCCAATAGGAACACATATTCATTCCTAACTGACCTTCAGTGACCTGGAAAGTGTTTATTTGTATCATTTTCAGTTAGTGCGCACTAAATCGAGTTAGTGCGCACTAACGGGGAGTTAGTGCGCACTAACTCGAGTTAGTGCGCACTAACACGATTTAACGATTTTTAACGATAAATCGTTAGAATTTCTATTGTATTGTGTTCTATAACGATTTAAGACGATATAAACATTATCGGACGATAATTTTAATCGTTGAAAAACGATTCACATCCCTAGTTACATATGTATTCGTTTTCCAAAAAAATCTCCATCCCAACCCTTTAAATTTAATTAACTACAACCCCCCACCCTCCTGACCCCCCAAGATTTGCCAAAAGTCCCTGGTGGTCCAGCGGGGGTCCTGGTGCCATGGCTACCGGTGCCAATGGCTACCTGGTGCTGGCGGCTACCTGGTGCCAATGGCTACCAGTGCCATTGATTGGCAGCCAATGGCCCAAGAGCAGGATATGGCTCCAGGACTCCTGACCCCCCCCCCCAAGACTTGCCAAAAGTCCCTGGTAGTCCAGCAGTGGTCCTGGAGCCATATCCTGCACTCGAGCCGGCGGCTGCCAGTATTCAAAATGGTGCCGATTGCCTTTGCCCTTACTATGTCACAGGGGCTACCAGTGCCATTGGTCGGCCCCGCTGGCACCGGCACTCATGACCTCCCCAAGACTTGCCAAAAGTCCCTGGTGGTCCAGCAGGGGTCCTAAAGTGATCTCCTGCACTCGGGCCGTCTGCTGCTGGTATTCAAAATGGCGCCGATAGCCTTTGCCCTTACTATGTCACAGACGCTACCGATGCCATTGGCCGGCCCCTGTCACATTGTAGAAGCAAGTAAGGGCAAAAGCTATCGGCGCCATTTTGAATACCGGCAGCCGACGGCCCGAGTGCAGGAGATCGCTCCAGGACCCGATATCATTCAACTCCAATATTTAAGATCGCCAGCCCAGACAGCCGGCGACTTGGAAACAAGTTCACTTGCTGTATCTACTACTCTCACTTCAGCGTTGTTCCAGTTGCTGCTTCCGTGGTGTGAGACTATCGGGTACTCGCTCCTCGTGGGCCTTCCCTTGTCTCTCGGCTATCCGCTCCTCGGAGGGCCTTCACCCGGACTTCTGCCTGCCTTGCTTCCCAAGGCTTCCTACGGAACTACTACAAGTCTCTGTGAGTACCATGCTGTGGACCCCTGTTGTGATATCTACATGTGCAACCTCTCCAGTGTACCTCAATCTGCGGACCATTGCCGAGATTCATCAGAGGAGCCGCCCCCGGGTCTACCCTGCTCTGCGGATCCATGCAGTGATATCATAGAGGAACCCTCGCAGGTGTACCCCGCTCTGCAGACTACTACTGTGATCTCCCATCAAGGAACCCTCCAGCGTACTATCTCTACAGACCCAGTGTAACTACAGTGACTGTATTTATCTCACGGCACCCCCGCTTCTCGGGTAGTGTCGCAGCTATTGCCTGACTCTACTGATTTGAGCTGAGTACGATGTCAGCATCTGTGCTGTCCCTCAGTGGCCCATCTCCTGGGGTCACTCTTGCTTTCTCCATCTATATCTCTGCTGTATATCATCCTGCAGCCGAGACTCCACCTCCCGACAGTGAGGATCAGTGGGGCTTCTCCCCTGGGCGGTACCACATACCTTGGCCAAAGGGCCCACATACTGGCTAATCCTAACACTTCTACTGCAGAATCAAGATGCAAATCAGCACAGGTGACAAATACCTTAATAAGAAGATACGAACATAAGATATGCCATACTGGGTCAAACCAAGGGTCCACCAAGCCCAGTATCCTGTTTCCAGCAGTGACCAATCCAGGCTACAATTACCTGGCAAATACCCAAACATTAAATAGATCTCAAGCTATTATTGCTTATTAAATAATAGCAGTTTATGGATTTTGCCTCTAGGAACTTTTCCAAACATTTTTTTAAACCCAGTTACACTAAGTGCTGTAACCACATCCTCTAGCAATGAGTGAAATGTGCTGAGTTAAAGAGAATGTATTTCAATTTGTTTTAAATGAGCTACTTGCTAACTTCATGGCATGCCCCCTAGTCCTTCTATTATCTGAGAGAGTAAATAACCTATTTACATTAATTTGTTCAAGTCCTTTCATGATTTTGTAGACCTCTATCATATCCCACCTCAGTCATCACTCCACAAATTGAACAGTCCTAACTTCTTTAGCCTTTCCTCATAGGGGAGCTGTTCCCTGTCCTTTATCATTTTGGTCACCCTTCTCTGCATTTTTCTAGTACAGCTATATCTTTTTTGAGATGTGGTGACTAGAACTGCACACAGTATTCAAGGTATGGTCTACCATGGAGCAATACAGAGGCATTATGATAATGTGTCCCCAGGAAAAAGCAAATAAAACGAGGGAAGCACTCTCAAAAAATACCTATGTTGATGAATAGAGCTCGGCGATAAGCGTGTTTGATTGTATTTAATGGGTACTCTCTCTCTAAAAAGCGAGATGCCATATTTTTCATCTGTTTCTTGAATTCAGAGGCCTCAGAGCGGAGAACTATCCAACTGGTAGATTCATTTTAAAAATACACCTGTACAAGCCATGGTATAATGATAGATTTGTTTCTCTTGTTTGGCTTCCAGTGGAGTGTAGTCATCCTTAATTATAAGAATTTCTAAAAACTCTATCCGATATGCATCGAAATTCAAGGTGAAATTTATAAAAACATTCCTCTCTTTGAGCGATGGAACTGGAGCAAAGAATTAGCAGTACCATTTTAAATGACAAAGATATCATCTATGTAACTTTTCCAGGAAAGGATTTGGTTTTCCCACATGCTGCTATAAATATGTGAATCTCAAAAGAGGCTACATAGATGTTAGCCATGTCAGGGACCATTGCTGTGCCCAAAGCATTGCCTCGGATCTGCATATAATATTTGCCTTGAAAAGCAAAATAATTATTATTCAACGCTGTTTATGCCAGTTCTAAGATAAACTTCGTAGGGATTCTCTGGGGTTACGGGTGTTGTAAAAGCACATTTTTAATCTCTTGGACTGCATGTTCCTATGGGATGACAGTGCACATAGATTCATGTCAAACTTGACTATCAGGGAATCCTCAGTCAGTTTAAGTGTTTCCAAAAGAATCAACATATGGGTTCTCTCTTTAACATAAGACTGTACTAATGGAACATGGGTTTCAAAATCTGGTCCAAAAAGATGCACACCGGTTTCAAAACTCACACCTGTGCTGTTACGATAGGGCATCCTGGGGGGTTAAAAGGTATTTGTGCATTTTTGGTAGAATTTAAATGACAGAAATATGGGATGTTCCTTAATCAAAAAGTTTTTTTCTTTTTCGGTAAGGAATCCAACTTCAAAGCCCTGTTATATGATTTCCTTAATGCAGCTCTGTATGTTCATGGTTGGATCCTCTGTCATTTAATTGTCTGTAGATTTCCTTCTAGTATTGTTCTCTGCTCATAACAACTATCTCACTCCCTTATCTATGGGTTTATAATGACTACATTGCGCTTTTTTCCCCAAACCGCAATCGCCAATCTTTCATGTCTCAAGATGTTATGTTATGTTACTCTTTCCTAGACAGAGGGTCACTCACTCCTGGCTGAGATGAAAAAGGTGTCGGCAGGAGTGAGGAAGAGCAGGGGGATGGGATGCAGGCACAACACATTTTCCTTGTGGTTGGGTGGGAAGGGGAGATGCAGGGTGATCTCATTTTTAACATAAAATCAGGATGGAGGCCTGGCTTACAATACTGGGCAATGTCCTACTCTTTAAAAAGGTTTAGGAAGGGGGTGGAAGGTGGAGAGGGGGTTAGAATATACGAATTGATTTGTATTATGATTTGGGGAGGAGAGAGGAGATTGGGCAGCTTATCTTTCTCTTTTGTTTAGTTGGTGATGACAGCGCTACTTTGCTGGATATCTTTTCAAGATGTCCAGTTAAGTAGCATGTTTTCTGGCCACACAAGGCTGGATACCTTAAAAACCTACCTGGCTATATTAAAATATACAGGGTCATTTATCAACTCACGTTATGGCATTTTCGCATGTGTTAAAGCATTTTCACATGCAAAAAATGCCTTAAAGCATGTGAAAAGCACCATAATGCATGGTACGATGTTAATTTTTAAAAGGGGAGGGATTGGGGAGGAGTTGGAGTGGGAATTTTGTAAAGGTGGGCTGGCTTTGTGAAGCCATAACACATGATATTGCAAGTTTTAATGCTGAAAATAACTACACCTTTTTTCATTAGTGTTAAGTTGAATGATATGCTCATGATGTAAATTGTGATTTTTTGGCAAATTCTGTTTTGGGCATTTTTAGGCTGGGGAAGGTCCTGAGGTAGATAGGTATGTGGGTAGGTGGGGGGGAGGGAGGGAGAGCCTCTAGGGGTGATATCATAGCAAGCAGCTATTTATGCTACTATAGGAGGCCCACCTAGTAACTTGAGGTTTAGGTAGTAGCGTTGTGGGTTAGGGGCCACTTTTACATGCAGAGTGAGACTTATGAACAGAACAGTATAGTCTTGTGAAGATTTGATGTCCTTTGGAATGAGGAAACTCAGACAATGATGAGATTTGTATAATGTTCTCTCAACCTAGCTTTATGGACAGTAACATCACCATGCCTCCTTTCCACGGCCTGGAAGCTGCTGCTAATGTTAGACCCTGCTTCGCGGCCTAGTGCCACTCCTGCTCCTTCTTCGCAGCATGGCTGCCGCTGTCCCTGGTCCTGCCTCCTGAGGCGTGCAGCCATGCCTATCCTGTCTTCTTAAAGGGTCCGTGGTAGGAGTAGCCCCTCGGCCCCTCCTGATGATGTCATCCAGGGTGTTCCTCTTCAGCCCTATAAAAAAGGCCCTTCGTCAGTTCTTCATTGCCTTTGCAAGGAACCAGTCTGCTCCCGGACTTCTCTTCATTGCCATCTTCTTCAAGGCACTCTGTTCTTCATGGAAATTCCCTCATTGTCTTCTTCTGTGTTCATGGTCTCTCGTCGGATCCATTGTCTTTGTTTAGAAGTTCTTGATGTCTTGTTCTCCAGATGTTCTTGTATTCAGTTGTTCCTAGTCCTGATATCCCTGGTCCAGAAGAACCTGACGTTCCATGCTTCGTGTTCCAGATGTCCATGACGTCCTCATTTCTACGGTCCCTGATGTCTAGATATCCAGATGCCCTGATGTCTTAGTGTCCAGAGGTTCCGGTGTCCTGTTGTATCCATTGTCCTATGTTCCAGTCCTGATCCTGATGTATCCGAGTTCCAAGTTCCAGTTCCAAGCCCTGATCTTGATGTCCTTCTCGTCGGCAGCACAATCCTCCGGAAGACCCTTGTTTTATAATGTTCCGAGTTCCAAGTTATGAATCTTGAATCCTGAGTCTTGAATCTTGAGTCTTGAATCATGTTCCCGGTCTTAGGAGTACCTTGTATCTGCTTCTGTTCTTGACCTTGATCCTGAGCCTTTGTCGTCATCTGAGTCTCCCGAGTCCGAGTATCTGGAGTCCTCGCTGGACTCTCTTGATTCCACAACTGATCTCCATCCACATCTGAGCATCTTGCATCCAAGTTCCAAGCATCCTCATCTCATCTGAGTTCCAAGCATCCTTGTCTCGTCTTGTTCTAAGTTTCCAGTACCATCGCCTGTCCTCGACCTCTGTCCGTCCTGTCACATCTGCCATTCCAGGTGGCAGGTCCGAAAGGGCTACCCTGAGACCAGCATTTCATTGTTGGGTCTCTTTTGATGCGCTCAGATTCGGCAGAGGTCAGGGCTCCTGGTCTTTAGCCTGTCCACCCGTGCTTGGATACACCTTGCATGCCTTGGCGTTTCCTTGTAGTTCCTCTGCAGTCGCGCAGTGGTCCAAGGGCACACTACTTCTCCGGAATGGGGACCGCTCCTTAGAGCCCCCATAACAATCATTTCGCTGTCAGCAGATAAAGGTGCTGAAGATGCAGACTAATAAAATACCTTTCAGCTCCTTAGTTACATCAGGAGGAGTTGAAGCTTCTCAGGCATCTGGTAGTGAAAGGTCAGATCCCTCAACCAGCTTATATTCCTCACTTATTCCAGCTGTAGAAGCAGGTTAAAGGGAATGAGGAGACCAAGAGAAGATCCTGGAAAATGTCATCTTTCTGTAACAATATTTAGAACCATGGGTGACGTGATAACAATTCAGATAGAATGAATCCAAGCTTTTCAGAAGCAAAAGGCTGAGTTGTTTCATACCAAGGGTATGACACTTCAGGGCTAGCAGATCCAGCATATTTCATACTGCAACATGAGATTGCTGTGTTCTTTACATAGAATGAGTCAAGACATTATAACAGTTTATGACAGCTGAATTCTATTGCCTCTATAACTCCAAGAAGAACCAATTTTTCTGTCTTGAGGACCAGGAAGAAGCAAGTTTGGGTTTCCATATACAGCCTGCACATTGTACCACAGGAATGTCTAGCAGTGTGTAGACTTCATCTTCCGCTTTCTCAGTCCTCTTCACTTAGTTTCCTTGTCATGCTGCTAAAGGACCCTTGTGTATACATGCTTTTCCAATATATGCACACACATTTTTCTGTGCAATTAGTTTGTCATTTTTTTGCCTCTGTATGCTGGATACTCTTTTTACAGATTCAAGAAAATGGTTCCCCTGTCTTAGGCCAAAGATTGTCACTTAGCTGAGAGAATGCTTAGAAATGTACCATGATCTAAGGACAGAGATAATTTTAGCTTGCGGGGTTTGCGGCAATAATGAAAGCAAAACTGTGCGGGTAGTTTTGCTTTCATTATTGCCTAATGAAACATTACCCACAGAGATTTATGACTGCTTTTGCTGCTGGTAATTTTTTGTCCTATAACATTAATCATTTTGTACAATGAAAACTATGCACATAGTTGCTTCCTCTATTTGATCCCCACTCCCAAGAACACCTTGGCTGCAGCTACAATTATTCATATTTTTCAACAGTATGCATAATTTTACCAGCAGACAGGCTGGATAGTAATGAAAGCCCCCGTTTCTGCTGTAGGTGATGAAATTTTACCTGCAGAAAAGTTTTTCATATTATCTATAAGCTTAAACACAATTAACCAAGTTCAGAAATATACAGGAAGAGTATGAGGAAAAATCTGTGGCAACATGATTCTTCCTATATTTTTGTGAAATGAATATCTCTCTCCAAGTCAATTTCCGTTAGTTTTGTCAAAGTATGCTTTTCCTAACCTCCATCCCCGCTCCCTCCCCTCAGATAATGACTTTCTTATTGATATTTAAATTTCCAAATGGGTATCCTTAAGGAACTCAAAGTCAGCATTCCCAGCTACTCTTACTGTTTCAAGCATGAGGTAAGTGAATGAAACTTGTACTTTTGATAGACCTTTTTGCATTTTTTAAATTAATAGAATTGTGAATATTTATGAAACACACATGATTGGACAGTAGCTAAGGTTTAAGTCTTAAAGATTGGTACTACTGCTCACAAGTTTCATGCTGATGCAAATTCAACCTCTTTCTATGCAGAGTAACCAATTCAAGGTCAGGTAGTGGAGTTTTAGGCATATATGAAACATCCATGGTAGTCTATTTAGCAGATAAAATACAGTTACATTGCAGCTGCACTATTTTATCCATGGTAACAAAAGAATAGCAGAAGAATCTAGGTCTTTTGAGCTGCATAACAGAAATTGCCAATAAACTATATCTTCCTATAATCATTCATTAATGTACCTACTAATTCCAAATGAATCAAGACCTGTATTCTTTACCCATTAGTGAGCACAATGTGTTCTCCATTTCCATAATTACTTTTGACCCATCAATTTCCTCATGCTCCTTTGAGTGTTCCAGTTCAATTGGAACTGGTTTATTGGCAATGGTGTTCATTCACAACTATACAGCATTCTTTCCTCTATTTGCTTCCAATTCACTTAATCCAGCCATTGTAGTGATAATCTTTGGCAAGATGCAACAAGATTCTTTCTGGAACCCTAGAAAGGTCACTAGATGTAGACATTATGTGAAGACTTGGTCCTCGTCACCCCAGAAGCTGTGATAGCTGCTCTGTAGCATCCCAAGCTCCAACCAGCCCAGAGAGCAGAAGTTGGACACATCAAACCCATTTTGAATTTATGGTAAGGCTTCATAAACCAGTCCTGATGACCCCTCCCTTGTTTGGTTTTTAGGATATTCATAATGAACATGTTTGAGATAAACTTGCCTCCTTGGAGACCTATTATATGCAAATGTATCTCATGTATATTCATTGTAGCTATTCTAAAAACCTGACTGGCCGTACAGTCACCAGAACAAGTTTGGAAAGTCTTGGTTTATAGATTCAATGTTTTCTAAATGTGTGATATTGAGAACTACATAAACCAAATTAAATACTTTTGTATTAAATGTACGGCCAAAATAAGTTATTCCTGTATTGTTAAGAAAACTGTAAAATCATGAAACAATAGTCCTCCTACTTTTAGTAAGCTAAAGCTAGTTTAAATGAAAATTTTATCCTAACAGGTTTAGTATCTGCAAATCTTTCTCTAGGTTTTGCAGTATGTAAAGAGTTAATGTGGGTGATTTATGACTTTTGCCACAGTGGGATGTTGACATCTGCCCTCTTTTCCTTCCTGATTGTTTATAATCTCCTGCTGTGTCTGTATCTTGCTTGAATTGCACCAAAAACACATAAATCTACCTTCAAAGGCAGCCTGTGAGGCAGAAGTGTGGCTCAGGAATTTTAAATGGGGCAGGCAGGCAATGTCTACAAACAGCTCAATTTTTAGAGCTAGGTGTTGCAGTTTGTTCCAATTATCACACATGTCAGAGCATGAAATGTTCGGGTCATGCCAGTAAAAAAGCAAACCAAAAACCTGCTATGCTGAAGTTAGCACCTTCCTAGGACAGGCAAGCACCTCTACTAACACAAATAAGTAATAAAGGCAGTTTCGGCTGTTGATTACTAGTACACAGACTCCTCCGGTAGATATCACAGTAAGAAGAAAAACATTGACATTTAGCTGAATTAGGGTAGGAATGTCTATAAGAACATATCACAGCCATAACTTACCGTATATCATCTGATTTGAGTTTCTACCCCTGACTTTGTGACTCTGAGGAATATAGGTTAACAAATAAATACGTATATATATTTTTGGAGCATACTTTTCTTTATTTGTGGTACATTATGTTGCAAGTAGCCCCATGTTTAAGTGTGATTTAGTGTCATTTATTTAGCACTATATACTTATAAACTGACGCCTTTTTATTGGATTAATAATACATTTCTTGTCTAGTTTTTGAGAGCTAACACTCTCTTCCTCAGGTCAGAATAGAATGACCTGAGGAAGAGAGTATTAGCTGTCAAAAGCTAGTCAGGCAATGTATTTAATCCAATAGAAAGATATCACCTTATATATTTTTTATTTTTCTGTTTATTTGTTAACCTTTATTTCTGTGCATTCAAATGGACTAACATGGCAGCCACATTACTTTGCAATTCTTAGAATGACCTTTTTTTTTCTTTTTGGACTTCTAGGGCCTTATTTTCCAATATCGCATTGGTATGTTTTCGCCATTCACGAAAACATTAGCGCCGCACGCGATGTTTTCCCAGTGCACGATGATTCTTTCAGTCTTTTATTGCAGTGCACAAAATCATCGCAGGCCACGATAGTCCCAGACAGCCTGTGTCAGGCTCCCAGGGGGGAGGGAGAGAGAGAGAGAGAGAGAGAGAGAGCAGAGAGAGAGAGAGAGAGAGAGAGAGAGAGAGCGAGAGAGAGAGAGAGAGAGAGAGAGAGAGAGAGAGAGAACCTTACTATAGTGCCTATGCCCTACATAGGTATTTGAATCCCTATGGGAGGGCTACCTACTAACTCGGGGTGGGGATTAGGTATGAGCGTCGGGGGTTGGGGCCACTTTCGCATTCCACATGAGACCTACGGACAGAACAGTGGTCTCTAGTGCAGATTTGCTGGCCGTCGGAGTGAGGACGCTCACTCCAAGAAGTGGTTTGGCCAACGTTCTCTCTACCTAGCTTGATGGAAACTCTACCTGGGCAACTACATGCTAGGTGGAGAGAATGTTGGCCAAATCTCCTCTTGGAGTGAGCGTCCTCACTCCGACGGCCAGCAATCTGCACTAGAGACCACTGTTCTTGTCCGTAGGTCTCATGTGGAATGCGGAAAGTGGCCCCCCAACCCCCGACGCTCATACCTAATCCCCACCCCGAGTTAGTAGGTAGCCCTCCCATAGGGATTCAAATACCTATGTAGGGCATAGGCACTATAGTAAGGGTTCTCGCTCTCTCTCTCTCTCCCTCCCCCACATCCCCTTCCCCCCCCCCCCCCCCCCCCTCTCCGGGAGCCTGAAACAGGCTGTCTGGGACTATCGTGGATGGCAATAATCCTTTTCTGGCCCGTAGCGCAGTCCATAACTTGGAGTTGTAGTTATTAGCTGCGCTAACACTGCGGCTGTTTCGCCGCACACGATACACAGGTTCCCGCTTTACATATGCTCCGCCCCAACTCTGCCCCCTGAATACCAAATGACTAATTTGCAATCGCGTTAACAGCTGTTAACGCGATTTGCGAATTTATCGCACGCGGTAAAGTGCTTGGAAAATGAGGCCCCTAGTTTGCTGAATTGTAAATGGGCATAGCAATATTGTACTGTATTTGATTTGGAACAATAGAGAAGTGTAGCAAAAATATAAGTCCTATGCTTGTCATAAAGTTTTACATCTTTACTCAAAGGAACTCCTGAGTTTCTGAAAAACACTTTTAAACATGTTGAGGTGTCCCTCGACATGGACGCCATGTTTCGCCAAAATGGCTGCATCGGAAGAGACAGAAGAACCGTAGTTCAAACACTAAAATCAAAAAAGAAACTGCATTATACAATAAGGACATAAATATATATGGTTATTAACAGCAAAGAATAACAAAAGTTGTGCCAGCGTACCTGCTGAAGGTGCATTCATTTCATGTCAGGAGCCCAATCAGAGGCAAATCCATCCCAAAGAAACTTAAAGACACTGTCAAAAGCACTACATATCACTACACCAATCAGAGATGACCACATGATGCACATGTCAACCAATCTGATCATAGTCAATGATGTCACATTTAAAAAACAAAATGCAAAACATACCAAAAGAATACCAAAGACCTTGAGCAAGCAAATAATCACATAATATAACCAGACATATTGTAGCAGTGTAACAATCAAAGGAATGAGCGATCAAGTGATATACAGAAAATCAGACAATAATGTAAGAAAATAAAGTGCAGATGTAAACACTTCAAAGCACAAGTTATATATTGTCTATAAAAAATGTATCCACTCGATGTTTGAATTAAGTCTGTACGGGGACAAGATATGAAGTGTAAAGCTCCACTTTTGTTCTCTGTGTAATAATTGTTCAGAGAAATTTCCACCCCTTGAAGGGGGGGGGGGGGGTTAAAATGTTAATTACAAAAAAATTCAAATCTGATGCAGAATATGAAAAAGATATTCAGTGTGAAGATTTTTTATAATTGATGTTTTGGGCTCCTGACATGAACTGAATGCACCTTCAGCAGGTACGCTGGCACACATTTTGTTATTCTTTGATTTTAATACCCATCTTTATTTATGTCCTTATTGTATAATGCAGTTTCTTTTTTAATTTTAGTATTTGAACTACGGTTCTTCTGTACCCTCCCGATGCAGCCATTTTGGCGAAACATGGTGTCCGTGTTGGGTGACACCTCAACATGTTTAAAAGCGTTTTTAAGAAATTCAGGAGTTCCTTTGAATAAAGATGGAAAACTTAATGAGAAGCATATGGACTTATATTTTTGCTACACTTCTCTTTTCTTCTATACACGGAGTGTAGATTTATCTCCTATTTGGTTATTTGGCTTGCCTCCACTGTATTCTATTTGACAATATCCTCGCAGACCTAAAGTGCTAGCAGTGTGTAGCAGGTTTTTCACAACAGAAGTGATTGTGTATATGCTTTTGAGGTGTAGACACAAAAATGGGGTTGAACTAGCACAAGTTTTTTTGTGTCCAATATATGTCCACATATTTTTCTTTTGAGATAAAATTATACAGCTGAACTATCTGCAGTACACTGTTTTCACATAGACATTTAGGCTAGTATTTTATAAACTGTGGATGGAACTGCACAGTTTATAAAAATTGCATATTATTGCCCCCAAACTATACATGTATATTGTAGTACATGCCTATTTTTGTAATGCAGGAATACATATACTTTCTCTTCCTATTTAAAAAAACAATGCCAGTGTATATTTAGGTGGTAAATAATTGTAACAATGTGCATGTAATAAGCCAGAATTAAACACAGAGGCAGGTATTTTGTAAAATATACAGTACACCATTCTGAAAATACTTGTTCTTATACATGGGATTACCTTACCAGTTTGCCAATACTTCCAATAGTTCACCTAGACCCTCTAGAACTTCATCCTGAATCTCAACCAGCTTATCTAGACTTCCCATCCAAATACTGCAGACAAAAGGCAAGTGCAATTTCAATTGTGAGTGAGTCATTTAGTAGGTGAGATAGTGTTCAGTAAAGCTTGATAATTTGTATTTAGGTATAGCTCTTACAAAATAGCAATTTGTATGCTTGCTTCTGAGCCCTGCCTATGAATGCCATCTAGACCAGCCCTTTTTTTCTTGTGAAAGTTCATGCATGACACTGTAGGTACGTGTGTACTCTCAATGTGAGTGTACATTATACTTTTGCATGTGTATGCTATTTTTATATGTGCAACCCTCCCGTGTAATTCTTAATATTGCAATATAAATTCAGTTTATTAGATAGTATTTATACAAGCAAAAATAATATATAATTAAGTAGTCAACATTACTTTTTAAAAATGTGTTTATAATCTCAATATTAAAATTTTACAAAAAAGAAAGCATATGTCACGACAACAAATCAAAGATACAAATCTAATACAGAAAATTTCCATACTGTCATGAAAGCCTATATAGTAAAACTTGTGCTAAAATTATATTTTGCACATGTGCAGTAAAAATTGTACATGCATGCAAAAACATCACATAATATGAAATGTACTAAATTTTGGCAACTACATGCAGAAATAGCGCTCAATAATGTATGGATAGTATTAGCATGGACCCTAACACAAATGAATTAATTTTCATAGTAGTTATGCATGTAAAAATAGCATATATCATAACAATTTTCAAAAGGTTCATTCATGCATGTAAAGTCTATTTTCCCATCGATAGCAGGGCTGAATTAGCCATGCTGTCATGGGAACGTCCTCCAGATGGTGAGAGGCGGAACTTTCAAAGCTGTGACAGAGCTTGGCTCTGTACAACTGCGCTGGTTTTCCTGCGCAATCAAGCGCCCTCTCTGTCAGTCTGTTTCTTCCGCGAGCCGAGCTGCACGCGGAGCTTCACTCTCCCTCACATAAAAAAAACAAAAAACCCCCCAAAAAAACAAAGAAGAAAATCATTAAAAAAAAAAACAAAACAAGGAGAAGAGGAGACTTACACAGGTATGCCCAGACCGTCAGGTTTTAAACCCTGCTCCTGTGGCAAAATAATGTCCATCACGGATGGACACTCTGCCTGTTATGTCTGTCTGGGCCTGAACCATGACCAGGCGGCCTGCAAACAATGCAGCCGCTTGTTGCCTTGGGCCCAGCGACAATGAGTTTAAAAAATTGAGTGCCTACGGTAGGCTGCCTCAGGGTCCTATTTGCTCCCCTCAGAAGCCCACTCATCGCCGGGGCCAGCCCCGAAGCACCTGCCCAAGCAGAAGAGGGCATCATCCTTGGGGCCTTTGGAGCCAGATCAGCATGTGACGTCGCGAGGCAGTCATGGTCACTGAGACCCTACCTGACCAAAATCACACCGCCCAGAGCAGCCACCTGACAGATCCATACCAGCATCAAAAACGCCGCAGGACTTCACCGCCACCGTTCAGCCGCGTCCAGTGCCAACGTACCTCTTAGCAACCCCAATGCACATCAATCGTTATTAAAGACAACGCACTCACTGACGCAGCCACCAATGCCAGTCTCACCCACGCCTGTGTTGGTGGACCGGAGCATCACCCAATGCACACAGGCAATGACAATCGATGCACCGATGCGCGCGATCCTCCCCGAAGCCACACAGTTGATACTCACACTTGCATACAGGAGCAGGAGGACCTTGGTCAGCTCCCTCAGGCTCATGTGCCCCCATACAAATTGCCGTCCCAGCTGAGACCAGACAACCGGGGAATCTCCGGTGTAGAGACAAGGGACCTTTTGTCAATAAATGTTCCCTCTCACTCTGACCTCATGGATTCCTCCTCTTCTTTCTCCTCCCATCGGGTGTACTCTGACCTTTCCTCACTATCGAAGAGAACAAATAAGCAGTTTTCCCTACAGAAACCCTTGCATAAGAGACTGCAGCCGCTGAGAGATGAGCGCACTCAACACCAGCATCCCAAAGGACCCAACTCGGACATAATTTTAGCGGCACTGCCAAAGCCCACTAAACGGTGGGTCCAGCCTTCAGTTACACCTGCTCGTATGACAGATGTAGCTGAAAAGGCCATCTCATAAATCTCCACAGCCCTCATCAGGTTATTTGCTTCCCTATATTCTGAGAACCCATGCTGAGTCCCAGATTCCCCACCTTTAGAAGGGGATCCACCCCATCTCTGCATACCCAACACAGTTCCCCAGACAAAGAGCCGGCCCTTCTGGCAGAAATTCCTGTGGATAAAGGGATGTATTCTTCTCCATTTTATCACCACAGTCATCGCCACAACATGACATGCCTCCTTTGTCACTGGCATCATCCACTGGCTACCCATCTGACCCCCCCAGAGGATCCTTGTTATGATTTGTGGGTATGTGGACCCTTGGCCCGAGATGCGAGTTGTTATCACCTGTGGAGAGGAGCCCCACAGGTCCGCACCATCGGGAGGCGAGGTCAGATACAGCAGGGAGCTCTGGGTAACTATGGAGAGGTCCTGCGGAGCCAGGAGGGTACCCCAGTAGGAAGGCAGGTTAGAGGCAGTACCTAAGCAGAGACCCTGAAGGGGAAGATGCCAGACAGGCCACAGAGTGGAAGGCGCAAGGCTGGCTGTGCAGGAGGTAATCTGGAGAGACAACCCTGAGGGGAGGAGCTACACAGCATAGAGGATGGTGATGTAATGCCGTAGGCCAATCCGTAGGACAGGGAAGCCCAAGCCAAGCCTCTACTGGTGATGTATGCACAGCCCTTAGGTGCGGGGGAGTGCTGGCAGTCTGAGTACAGGATGTAGGCATGACCCCGAGGAGCAGGGAGGCATTGACAGTCACAGAGAAGTAGGAACATGCTACCCCGAGGAGCGGGAAGGCTCTGGTAGTCATTGGATTAAATGTGGGCAAGGTCCCAAGGAGCAGGGAAGCGCAGACAGTCTGTAAAAGGCGCAGGCACAACCCCGAGAAGCATGAGAGCCCTGTTGTAGAACTCACAGATTGTAGCGGTGTTCCAAGAGTAGACCCGAGGAACGGGAGGACTTGTAGGGTAGGACCCAGGAGGCACGGAGCCAGCCCGAGGAGCAGGGTAGGCCAGGGGAGCGAGTCCCCAATGCGCACACTAGCCCCTGAGGAGCGGGTACCAGACAGAGTCCATGTCCACAAGCCTGCTAGTGTAGTCACAGGAACATGAAGGCAGTAGTTGTGAGACGGATGGAACTTGTTGCCAAGACGGCTAGCTGAAGGCGAAGGTGGAGCTTAAATACACAGGTCCAATGACATAATCAAACAGGGACACCCCCGAGGTTCCCGCCAAAGAGGCTTCAAAGGTGGGCCCGGTGGCGCGCGCGCTTTGCTAGGACGGCCCAAAGTTGAGGTGGGTGGCTGCGGCATCCAGGCTGCCATGAGGCATCCAGGGGAACATAGCAATGGAGGCTGGCCTGAGCTGCGAGGAGACCCGGAGAGGGCAGGAGAGCGATGCAGGAAGTAAGTACTCGTGGTCACATCCATCTGCGACTGACGGGCATAACAATCCTCTGTTATCCTACTCTCCCTCAGAAGATCTATCCTACCCAAAATTTATTGAGAAGGTGGGAACTACTCTACATGTCAAGACTCAGAAACTTCCTGACCCTAGAACAGGAACCCTGGGCATTCTAAAGATCTTTGAGGTATCTGCTGAGCCCATAACCGTCCCACCCCAACAAGTGTTAGACTCAGTCCTGGTGAAGTCCTGGGAGACGCCTTTGTGTTACTCCCAACTTATAGGAAAACGGATATCAAATTCCAAATGTGACAGTCACCTTACTACAGTTCACAGCAGTTGACACATACGTCCATAGTGGTGGAGTTGGCCATGAAACAAGCGAAGAAGACACGTCTTCACTCCAACACTCTACCTGGCAAGGATAACCAATACCTTGATGAGTTCGCCAGAAGATCTTTTCAATCTGCGATGTTGGGAGCGAAGATTCACCAGCACCAGTTCTACATAACACACTATTTGTATGAGTCCGTGCAAACTCTAAAAGTTTTACTACCGGACTCCCTCCCTTCGACTCCTCCACTGCAACCTATATAGGAATGGTAGAAGTTTTTCATGTACTCCAAACAGCGTATGAAGCCTCGAATCTTCCTCTAAGGCATCAGCGTTGATGATAGTGGCTAAGCACTTAGCCTGGTTACAGGCCAGTGCAGTTCGAGAAAAACATCCATGAGAAATTGGCAAACCTCCCCATGTAAGCGCGATAATTTGTTTGGTGCCCACATACAAGAGACTGTATCACAGCTGAAAGAGCAGAATGTTGCAGTGAAATCCCCATCCAAGTAATCAGACCAGTCTGCCTATAATCGCTGATCTTACTACTGCAGACAGAGCTATCTGCGAAGGCCATACCGTCCATATACTCCGTACCGGCTCCTGCCTCTTTCCACAGCCTCAGCAGCAATTGTAGCCACAGCAACAGCAGAGAGGGCAAACCTCGAAACCAGCACCAACAAAGGCAGCTGCCCCCAAACAACTCAAAGCCCCAGCAGAGTTTTTGAACATCATGGCCCTCACCACCATGCACCATAGAGGTAGATCTCCTTCTTCTACCATGCCTGGTCAAAGATCACAACAGACCGTTGGATACTGGAAATTGTAATGAACAGTTGCCAGCTAAAGTTCAAATTCCTACTGCCTCTTCCCAGCCATCAGACTGCATGCCCAAGCTATGGCAACCCTCAGCAGTTGGAAGCTGAATTCTAGCACAGGCCCAAGAAGTGGTTCAGAAGTTGGACAGGACCATCTGGAGCATGGGATTCTATTCCCTCTACTTCTTCCCAAGAAAATCAGGAGGCCTATTCCCTATCCTGGAATCTCTGAGGCCTCAACAAATACCTTATGGTCTCCCTGAAGATAATCCTTCCTCTTTTACAGCCCAACGACCTCAAGGATGCCTACTCCCCACATCCCAATGCATCGCTCTTCTTGGTGCTACCCTCTGTTTCCAATCACAATGGCCAGCAACTACCAATACAAAGTGCTCCCCTTTGGACTGTTGGTGGCTCCCGGGTATTCACCAAATACCTAGCGATGGTGCAGCCCACCTCAGAAAGTAGGGAAATTCAGTTATTTCCCTACTTGGATGACTTGCTGATAGTGGCCTCGACAGACAAAACCCTCCAGCAACACCTCTCCATAACAATCAATTGTCTTCAGTCTTCATCAATTATGAGAAGTCCAACTTACAGCCTTCACGACCACTCCAGTTCATCGGGGCTGTGCTCAATACCTCACTTGGGAGGGGCATACTTACCAGAGAACAGTGTGGGAATTCCACAGGCTAATGACTGACCTATTGTTATGGTTAAGCGGTGTTTGGGTGGATCCTTGGGTACTGTGGCAGATGACTATACCCATGGTGAGGAGCCCCTTGAGGAGTCAAGGTACTGGGCTAGACTCAGGACGCACAAATACAGAGTTAGTTCTTTTATTAAACATTTTTGAAGGATACCACCAGAGGTGGAAGTAGTGAGGCAGTCTGGATGTAGCAGTCTCAAGACCCTCGGCAGAGGGGAGCCTTCTCACCCCATTGGTATAGTGGGATTCTGGTGCAGGTCTCCTAGCAAGGCAGTACTGTGAATGCGATAGACTGAGAGTTAGACTACTCACTAGATGGTTGCTGTAGGTATGTGATTCCACCAGGTTGATGAAGATGGTACAAGCACCGAGGCAGGGAGAGCAGGCCCTCGAGGAGCGAGTACATGATCCCTATAAGGAACCTGAAATAAAGCAGAGGGCCCCCGAGGAGCAGATACCCAGTTAGCAGTTACCCCGAAGGGCAGAGAAGGAGCTTCCAGCGGCAGCACAGAAGCAGCAGAGTAGCTTAGACCGGCTGAAACCAATCCTTTGCTAATTCACTGAGCTAGCAACAAAGTACAGGCTATATATCTGGATGGCATGACGTCAGTAGAGGGGAACGCCCCCGAGGTTTGCGCCAATGCTGGAATAAAGACATGGGTGGCGCGTGCGCGCACCCTATTAGGACCTTGGGAGGAGCATGGCGGGAGGCAGCACCATAGCCATTCTGGGGACGCTGGAGAGGGTGGCTTGTAGACGCGACAGTAGCCATTTTCCCAATGTAAGCGGGAGGAGCCATGAACAAAGTGAGGCAAATGGGGCGAAGCCATCTAGCACCGACTGACGCAACAGTCTACCACAAAGTCTGTAGCTATGTGTGTCCATGGTTCATCTGGTACTGGTAAGGGTTGGAGTAGACCCCCAAGGATGTCCAGGTGGCATCTTCTGTCGGGCACAATTAGCGCAGGAAGCAACGTAGGGAGAATGTGTCTTCCTTCATGGTGGGCCACCAGTAAAACTTTTGCAGTTTAGACAGAGTTCTGCATTGACCAGGGTATCCAGCCAGTTTGGAGTCGTGAGCCCATGCTAGTAGGTTTTTTCTGAGGTTCTTGGGTACGAAGATTTTACCTGCTGGTACTGATTGAATAGCTGCAAAAATGACTCTTTTTGGGTTGATGATATGTTACAGTTCCTCTGGGATATCCTTTGAGAGGAATGTGCGAGATAGGGCATCTGCTCTGATGTTCTTCTCTCCAGGGCGGTATTTTAGCACAAAATTAAATCTGTTGAAAAACAGAGACCATATCGCTTGCCTATGGTTTAGGTGCTGTGCGTGGCAGAGGTACTCCAGATTCTTATGGTCTGTAAAGACTGTGACTTGATGTTGCGCTCCTTTTAGCCAAGGGCGCCACTCCTCAAATGCCATCTTTATAGCCAGGAGCTCTTTATCTCCTATTCCGTAATTTTTCTTTGTTGGTGAGAAGCAGTGGGAGAAGAATGAGCATGGGTGTAAATCCTTGGTATCACCAGCCTGGCTTAACACGGCCCCTATGCCGACATCTGAGGCAGCGACCTCAACGATGAAGGGCTTAGTGGGATCCGGGTGTCGGAGACATGGCTTGCTCGAGAAGGCGCCTTTTAGTTTCTGGAAAGCAGTTATTGCCTCTGTGGACCAATTGGCAACATTGCCACCTTTCTTCGTCATAGCTGTAAGCGGGATAGTGAGTGAGGAGTAGTTCTTGATGAAAGTTCTGTAATAGTTGGTGAAACCTAAGAAACGTCTGAGAACCTTCAGACCAGTGGGTTGCGCCCAATTTTTAATGCTCTCCAGCTTCTTTGGATCCATCTGGAAGCCTTGGTTGGAAACAATATAGCCTAAGAAAGGCACTGATTCCTTGTGAAATTCGCACTTAGACAACTTAGCTTATAGATGATTCTCATGGAGTCTTTGCAGCACTCTTTTGACATCCTCTTGATAAGGGGTCATGTCTTGGGAGAATATCAAGATGTCATCTAAGTATATGACGACACATTTATAGAGGAGATCCCGGAAAATGTCGTTCATTAAATTTTGGAAGACAGTTGGGGCGTTGCACAGGCTGTATGGCATCACTAAATATTCAAAGTGACCGTCCAGTGTGTTGAAGGTCGTCTTCCATTCATCGCCTGAGTGAATGCGAAGTAAGTTGTAGGCTCCCTTAAGATCAAGCTTGGAGAATATCTTGGCTCCCTGTAGTCTGTCAAATAGCTCTGAGATAAGAAGTAGCGGGTAACGATCTTTCATAGTTATCTCGTTGAGACCCCTGTAATCTATACATGGACGCAATGTTCCATCCTTCTTCCCTACAAAGAAGAAACCTGAGCCAGCAGGAGACATGGAGGGTCTTATGAAGCCTTTTAAAAGGTTTTCCTGAATATATTCGGACATGGCTTTATTTTCTGCCACGGAGAGGGGTTACACCAGTCCCTTGGGTGGTTCAGTGTTAGGCTTCAGATTAATAGAGCAGTCATAGGGTCTGTGAGGCGGTAGTACGTCAGCAGCTTCTTTAGAAAAAACATCTTGGAACGATGCATATTGAGGCGGCAACCCCGGCATCACTGAGACTGAGAGATAGACTACTCACTAGATGGTTGCTGTAGGTATGTGATTCCACCAGGTTGATGAAGATGGTACAGGCACCGAGGCAGGGAGAGCAGGCCCTCGAGGAGTGAGTACCTGATCACTGTAAGGAACCTGAAATAAAACAGAGGGCCCCCGAGAAGCGGGTACCCAGGTTAGCAGTTACCCCGAAGGGCAGAGAAGGAGCTTCCAGCAACATACGTTAACATGTTTTCGCATATGAAAAATGCTTTAACATGTGCAAAAATGCCTTAATGCACCCGATAATCACCATAACGCATAGCATGATGCAAATTTTGAAAAGGGGAGAGATTGGGGTGGAGTCCAGGGTGGGATTTCTGAAAAAGTGGTCTGGCTTTGCAATTTGTGGAGCCATAATGCACAATATTGCACAGTTTTAATGCTAAAAATAACTATGCCTTTTTTAATTGTGTTAAGCTGTGTAATATGCCTATAATGCAATTCCAGATTTTTTTTGCAAATTCTGTTGTGGGCATTTTTAAACTGGGGAAGGACAGAGATGTGGGTGGAGGGACAGAGAGGAGAGGGAGAGGAAGAGCCTCTAGGATGACATCATAGTAAGCAGCTATTTATGCTATTATAGGATAGGGATGTGAATCGTTTTTCAACGATTGAAATTATCGTCCGATAATTTTAATATCGTCTTAAATCGTTATAGAACACAATACAATAGAAATTCTAACGATATATCGTTAAAAATCGTTAAATTGTGTTAGTGCGCACTAACGGGAGTTAGTGCGCACTAACAGAAAATGATACAAATTGACACTTTCCAGGTCAGTAAAGGTCAGTTAGGAATGAATATGTATTCCTATTGGCTGGCTGCCCTCTTATCTATTGATGTTACCAAGGTTCCAACTGAGGTGATGGTTGGGGTGATGGGAAATGGAAACTGTTGGTAGTTGACAAAAAAAAGTAATGTGATCAGTCAATATGACTAGAAATTGTGCCCTATTACTGATACCAGGGGTGTTGTGATCTTCCTGCACTCAGTGCCCTATCCCTGATACCAGGGGTGTTGTGATCTTCCTGCACACAGTGCCCTAACACTGACACCAGGGGTGTTGTGATCTTCCTGCACACAGTGCCCTATCCCTATTAATACCAGGAGTGTTGTGATCTTCCTGCACACAGTGCCCTAACCCTGATACCAGGGGTGTTGTGATCTTCCTGCACACAGTGCCCTATCCCTATTAATACCAGGAGTGTTGTGATCTTCCTGCACACAGTGCCCTAACCCTGATACCAGGGGTGTTGTGATCTTCCTGCACACAGTGCCCTAACCCTGATACCAGGGGGTGTTGTGATCTTCCTGCATGCAGTGCCCTATCCTGCCTGCATTACTAGTGAGAGGCTGGCTTCACAGACAGGGGGGAGCTGCCTGACCCTCACTCCTGACTTCCCCCATGTCCCAGCCAGTGAATGGTGTGTGGGTGAGGGGGGGGGGGGGGAGGATGTGAAGTCTGAGACAGCTCCCTCCCTGCATTACTAGTGAGAGGCTGGCTTCACAGACAGGGGGGAGCTTCCTGACCCTCACTCCTCCCCTCCCCCATGTCCCAGCCAGTGAATGGTGTGTGGGTGAGGGGAGGGGGAGGATGGTGAGGCTAAAACAGCTCCTTCCCTGCATTACTAGTGAGAGGCTGGCTTCACAGACAGGGGGGAGCTGCCTGGCCCTCACTCCTCCCTCCCCCATGTACCAGCCAGTGAATGGTGTGTGGGTGAGGGGGGGGGGGGGAGGATGGTGAAGGCTGAGACAGCTCCCTCCCTGCATTACTAGTGAGAGGCTGGCTTCACAGACAGGGGGGAGCTGCCTGACCCTCACTCCTCCCTCCCCCATGTCCCAGCCAGTGAATGGTGTGTGGGTGAGGGGGGGGGGGGGGGAGGATGGGGAAGGCTGAGACAGCTCCCTCCCTGCATTACTAGTGAGAGGCTGGCTTCACAGACAGGGGGGAGCTTCCTGACCCTCACTCCTCCCCTCCCCCATGTCCCAGCCAGTGAATGGTGTGTAGGTGAGGGGGGGGGGGGGGAGGATGGTGAGGCTGAAACAGCTCCTTCCCTGCATTACTAGTGAGAGGCTGGCTTCACAGACAGGGGGGAGCTGCCTGACTCTCACTCCTCCGGGGTGTTGTGATCTTCCTGCACACAGTGCCCTATCCCTGATACCAGGGGTGTTGTGATCTTCCTGCATGCAGTGCCCTATCCCTGATACCAGGGGTGTTGTGATCTTCCTGCACACAGTGCCCTATCCCTATTAATACCAGGTGTGTTGTGATCTTCCTGCACACAGTGCCCTATCCCTAATACCAGGGGTGTTGTGATCTTCCTGCACACAGTGCCCTATCCCTGATACCGGGAGTGTTGTGATCTTCCTGCACACAGTGCCCTATCCCTATTAATACCAGGAGTGTTGTGATCTTCCTGCACACAGTGCCCTATCCCTATTAATACCAGGAGTGTTGTGATCTTCCTGCACACAGTGCCCTAACCCTGACACCAGGAGTGTTGTGATCTTCCTGCACACAGTGCCCTATCCCTAATACCAGGGGTGTTGTGATCTTCCTGCACACAGTGCCCTATTCCTGATACCAGGAGTGTTGTGATCTTCTTGCACACAGTGCCCTATCCCTGATACCGGGATGTGTGCAAGAAGATCACAACACCCCCGGTAACCGAGGGGAGGAGTGAGGGTCAGGCAGCTCCCCCCTGTCTGTGAAGCCAGCCTCTCACTAGTAATGCAGGGAGGGAGCTGTCTCAGCCTTCACCATCCTCCCACCTCCCCCCACTCACCCACACACCATTCACTGGCTGGGACATGGGGGAGGGGAGGAGTGAGGGTCAGGCAGCTCCCCCCTGTCTGGAAGCCAGCCTCTCACTAGTAATGCAGGGAGGGAGCTGTCTCACCCTTCACCATCCTCCTCCCCCCCCCCCCCCACAGACACCATTCACTTGCTGGGACTTGGGGGAAGGGAGGAGTGAGGGTCAGGCAGCTCCCCCCTGACTGTGAAGCCAGCCTCTCACTAATAATGCAGGGAGAGAGCTGTCTCCGTCTTCACCATCCTCCCCCCCCCCACTCACCATTCACTGGCTGGGACATGGGGGAGGGGAGGAGTGAGGGTCAGGCAGCTCCCCCCTGTCTGTGAAGCCAGCCTCTCACTAGTAATGCAGGGAAGGAGCTGTTTCAGCCTCACCGTCCCCCCCCCCCCCCCCTTCACCCACACACCATTCACTGGCTGGGACATGGGGGAGGGGAGGAGTGACGGTCAGGAAGCTCCCCCCTGTCTGTGAAGCCAGCCTCTCACTAGTAATGCAGGCAGGATAGGGCACTGCATGCAGGAAGATCACAACACCCCTGGTGTCAGGGTTAGGGCACTGTGTGCAGGAAGATCACAACACTCCTGGTATTAATACGGATAGGGCACTGTGTGCAGGAAGATCACAACACCCCTGGTGTCAGGGTTAGGGCACTGTGTGCAGGAAGATCACAACACTCCTGGTATTAATAGGGATAGGGCACTGTGTGCAGGAAGATCACAACTCCCCTGGTACAGGGTTAGGGCACTGTGTGCAGGAAGATCACAACACTCCTGGTATTAATAGGGATAGGGCACTGTGTGCAGGAAGATCACAACACCCCTGGTGTCAGGGTTAGGGCACTGTGTGCAGGAAGATCACAACACTCCTGGTATTAATAGGGATAGGGCACTGTGTGCAGGAAGATCACAACACTCCTGGTATTAATAGGGATAGGGCACTGTGTGCAGGAAGATCACAACACCCCTGGTATCAGGGTTAGGGCACTGTGTGCAGGAAGATCACAACACTCCTGGTATTAATAGGGATAGGGCACTGTGTACAGGAAGATCACAACACCCCTGGTGTCAGGGTTAGGGCACTGTGTGCAGGAAGATCACAACACCCCTGGTATCAGGGTTAGGGCACAAGTTCTAGTCACATTGACTGATCACATTACTTTTTTTGTCAAGCTACCAACTGTTTCCATTTCCCATCCCCCATATATTGTCAGTGGGTACCTTGGTAACATGAATAAATAAGAGGGTAGCCAATAGGAATACATATTATTCCTAAACTGACCTTAACTGACCTGAAAAGTGTCAAATTGTATCATTTTCTGTTAGTGCGCACTAATCGGAAAAAATGATTTTTTAGCTAAAAAATCGTGCCAAACACGATTTTCTTCTCCTGCCAGACGATTTCAATCGTTAAGACGATAGGGCACACGATTCACAACCCTATTATAGGAGGCCCACCTAGTAACTCGAGGTGAGGTTTAGATAGTAGTGTACAGGGATGTGAATCATTTTAGGACGATTAAAATTATCGTCCGATAATTTTAATATCGTCTTAAACCGTTATGGAACACAATACAATACAGATTCTAACGATTTATCGTTATAAATCGTTAGAATCGTGAGCCGGCACACTAAAACCCCCTAAAACCCACCCCCGACCCTTTAAATTAAATCCCCCACCCTCCCGAACCCCCCCCCAAATAACTTAAATAACCTGTGGGTCCAGCGGCGGTCCGGAACGGCAGCGGTCCGGAAAGGGCTCCTGCTCTGAATCTTGTCATCTTCAGCCGGCGCCATTTTCCAAAATGGCGCCGAAAAATGGCGGCGGCCATAGACGAAAAAGATTGGACGGCAGGAGGTCCTTCCGGACCCCCGCTGGACTTTTGGCAAGTCTCGTGGGGGTCAGGAGGCCCCCCACAAGCTGGCCAAAAGTTCCTGGAGGTCCAGCGGGGTCAGGGAGCGATTTCCCGCCGCGAATCGTTTTCGTACGGAAAATGGCGCCGGCAGGAGATCGACTGCAGGAGGTCGTTCAGCGAGGGTTCCGGCGCCTCGCTGAACGACCTCCTGCAGTCGATCTCCTGCCGGCTCCATTTTCCGTACGAAAACGATTCGCGGCGGGAAATCGCTCCCTGACCCCCGCTGGACCTCCAGGAACTTTTGGCCAGCTTGTGGGGGGCCTCCTGACCCCCACGAGACTTGCCAAAAGTCCAGCGGGGGTCCGGAAGGACCTCCTGCCGTCCAATCTTTTTCGTCTATGGCCGCCGCCATTTTTCGGCGCCATTTTGGAAAATGGCGCCGGCTGAAGACGACAAGATTCAGAGCAGGAGCCCGTTCCGGACCGCTGCCGTTCCGGACCGCCGCTGGACCCGCAGGTTATTTAAGTTATTTGGGGGGGGGTTCGGGAGGGTGGGGGGTTTAATTTAAAGGGTCGGGGGTGGGTTTTAGGGGGTTTTAATGTGCCGGTTTTTCGATTTTTCGATTTTTTCGATTTTTCACGATTTTTAACGATTTTTCACGATATTTTACCCCCCCAAACGGCAACAATACGATTCCCTCCCCCTCCCAGCCGAAATCGATCGTTAAGACGATCGAGGACACGATTCACATCCCTAGTAGTGTAGGGGTTACGGGCCACTTTGACATACAGAGTGAGACGTACGGACAGAACAGTGCACTCTTGTGAAGATTTGATGCTGAGACAGTAAGTGGGTTGTCATCATGCTCTGTCTTTGACACTCATTCCTAATAGTGATCTTGATGATTGCTTCAGACTAATTGATTTTCCTACCTGTTTTTTTATGTTTTTTATATTGACTTGCAGAGAGCACAAGCTGGCATTCTTGATTTTGATACTCAAGCTTTTGAAGCAGGGACACTGTGTTGATATAAAAACACAGGCTGGTGTTTCTGAATTTGCATTTAAAGCCCCTGAAGCAGGTTTTTCGAAACTTGGTGTCATGTCCAGCACAGTGGGATTCAAAAAATAAGTGAGCACTTCTATTTATTATATTTTTGACACTTCACAGTTGTTTGATGTACAGTGTATAAAAAAATTATTAAATAATT
Organism: Rhinatrema bivittatum; assembly: GCF_901001135.1. Lineage (NCBI taxonomy): Eukaryota > Metazoa > Chordata > Amphibia > Gymnophiona > Rhinatrematidae > Rhinatrema > Rhinatrema bivittatum. The sequence continues at coordinate 94,773,270 of NC_042615.1, forward strand.
CTTGGACCAATGATTATTTATGACCATTCTAGCAGAGAAAAGTATTCAACTAAGTAACCGCTCTGGTTTTATGATGGTACTTACTGATTAAGCATTTGTGCTTATATTTCTATTTTGAAATTTTAGTGGTTGAGTGTTTTTTTAAATTTATTTCCTTTAAGAAACCAACCAGGAGCATTGGAATGCACATTGGAGTCCCTTTACTTCCGGGGAAAGTTAGCTACATTTGAGTTTTAGCATTCATTAAGAAAACACGATGTGACTTTTCAGGCAAGCTGCATTATTTTATTTACATGCATTTGCTAGTAATGAGCTGCTATGTATTCATTTGCAAAGCATTTGTGCTCAAAGCAGCTCATTGCCATACCTGCATTACTGAGGGCAAAATAACACACAGCACTGAAAATACTATGTGTTAATGCTACTGCAAGGTGTACACTATGCAATAACCACCTAAAGCAGCTTAGTAAATATACCCCTAAGTTTGTGTACCTGAGGAACTGGAGGATGAAGTAACTTGGCCAAGGTCAGAAAGAATGTCAGTGGGATTTAAACCCTGGCTTTCCTGGTTCTCAGCCTGTTGTAAAGCGCAAAACAATCATCTGCCGAATAGATCATTTTCCACTTTCCTATGTAATCATGATTATTTCTACTGTACCGGAGGAAAATATTAATGTAATATCAAAACATTGGTAGTACTGATGGGAATGAAAGTGAGAAGATGCCTCCAGGAGCCCTTATTTTGTACTGTATATTTCCTACACTGAAAGAACACTTTCAACTCAATCCCAAGCTCAGCAAATCAGCTTATTTCTTGGAAAATAACTAAATTCAGACTGCATTTTCATGTGTAAGTAGATATATTTACATTATTCTTTTTAAAAATAGTTTTCAACAGAAAGCGTAAATATTAATATACTGGTGAATTTACTATGCGGCAAACAAACTTTCAGTAAATTACTCTAGGAAACATATTTCTTCATTACTCTTTTGCTGGTGATCAACAGGTCCTGTAGACCTTGATCTTGCATTTTCCATGGGGCTCATTTACAACCTGAACTGTGGTGTTCCTCTGGCACAAGTACTGCCAGGACCGATTTATTTCAGACGTGGTAAATACAGTAATCAATAATCATAGGTAACAACTATTACGGCATTAATTACGAATAGCCAGCACCTAAACTGTCTCAGCTCTATGGATTAAAAATTGGTAGGGAATTAGATTTCTCCTGCCACTAACTTCTAAAAGGATGGACAGCCTCCCAAACTGTCCCAAGAAGTCAGTTTTGAGGGCAAGCCTCAAACTTTGAGAAAAGAACTTTGCAAAGTGGAGGAAAAATTCTTTAAATATTTGTGATCAAATTTGAATCTTATTTTCAGCAGCAATAAATCTGAAGCCTATTTAGCAAGTGCCATTTTTTATTTTGTAGCCTGCTGCTTGGTATGCTGTGATTTTAATATTAATATAGCATGAGGTATCCTAATTTTTCCTTATATTTCCAAAATCTGGGCAAGTATTATAACCCAGAAACTTTCCTATACCCAGATTGATGAATGCAAGATAAAAAGGAAGATTCTTGCAGATTTGGTGGCAATCCTGAACAGATTTGTTGCAGGTGGGTGAGAGAACAGTCTGCTCTGGGAAGAGGTTGACTGTTTGAACCCAAATTTTGTGTTTGGATCTGTATTGTAATTGGAACCATTTAGCTGGCAAAAGTAGACTGTTTCTGTATGTTTTTATTATGTAAACCACCCTGGGCCACGGTGGGATGCTGTATATAAATAAAAATAAAGATAAAGATAAAGAACAGCTAACATTATGTAATTCAGCATATCCCAGGTGTCCTAAGTAGGCTTTATGAGGGCTCTTTTCATAGGTTAGGAGCCAGGGCTCCAAGATTTCACTTAATAGGGGATCAAATGGTTTTCTGTGGGAAATTTGTGGTACAATATTGGGGATTGGGTTTTCTAGAAGATTTCTTCCCCAAGAGTTGAAATTCACATATTGCCAAGTCTACACATCTTCTTGCTCCTCTCCTCATACACACATACCTCCTCCGTTACACACCCTTCATTCCCTATCTCACACATTCCTTTTGATCCTTTCACACACATCCCGACGCGCCTTTCCTCATCTCTCTCTTACTGTCACCCCTTCTTTCTTTCCTCCATACTACCCTGCATCCATTTCTTCATCCCTCTTCCACCTCTCCCTCCTTTTGTCCTTCATGTCTTTCCTTCTACTTACTCACACCCACCCTTATCTTTCTCACCTATCTCTCCTTCCAACCCCACTCACCTATCCTCCCTCCACTCTCAGCTTGCCTTCTCCCTCTATTCTTTCATATCCTCCCTATGTACTTCTCTTCTCCCCTTCTCCATCCGCCTTCCCTTCAGTCTCTCTCTCCCCTCCTTCTCTCCTCACCCCTTCAGTCTCTCTCTACCCTCCTTCTCTCATCTTGCTCCCTTCCCTCCTTCCTCCTCTCTCCTCTCTCTTCTTCGTGCAGAACTAGCAACAGTGTAGGCCATGGAAATTTGAAGTATGCACAGTGCTGCCTGTAGCCTCCCTTCTATTACTTCTTAAGTGCAGGGCCGGTGCAAGGGTATTAGGCACCCTAGGCAAACTTTCTGCCTTGTGCCCACCCCCCTTGGTCCCACCCTGGCCCTGGTCCAGGCCCCGACTCCTACCTCATTCTCAGAGACACCACTTGAAACAGGACTTGCACGAGTAAAAAGAAGAGTGGGAGCCATGGGAATTGGAAGCACATTACTTATTTAGAATCCTCGTGGCCTGGTCAGGATCCCCAAGGTGGATTAGCCTGGGCCTGAAAAATCACAAAACAGGTTAAGCTTTTGGACTACCTCCTAACTCTTCAAAAACCATAAAGGACTGCCCACAGACTCAGGAGAAAGCTATTATAAAGTATTTCAGGGGGATGACTATTCCAGACCCCACAAAGGGAGAGGCTAAATTTGAATGGATTCTCTCCCCCCCCCCCCCAATTCACTAACCTAATCTATCTAGATAATCTAAGGCTCACCCATGCCTTAATGATAACAGTCTAATTACCATGTCAATTTCAAACATGCATTAAGTACACTCAATTTATGTACAAAGGCAAGTATTTTATATCCGTGTGCATATCCTCTATCCAGTACATACTTAATGGATGCCAAAAGGGATCCTTATCTCAAGAAGTCAAATTTTTCTCCAGAGGACATGTCCATGCTTGTGAATGAAGTGATCAAGGTACAAAATCATTTTTTTGGGCCTATATTCACAAATGTTGCTTACCATGAGCAAAAACTGTGGAAAGCCAGGGCTAACAGGCTAACAGGCTGATATCACAACTACTGGGATACCAAAGATCTGTGTAAAAAGTGGAAAGTCCTCCGGAGGAAGCTAAAAGTGAAAGAGGCTTCCCAAACTCTATCTGGCCTTGAGCACCATTTGCTAAACATACTAAATGAAGTGACAGTCTCTGGGGTGAGCCAGCATAATTTTCTTTCCTTCTGTTCTGAAACAAAGTGACCTTTTTTTTTTTTTTACATTTCTGTTATAGCAAAGCATTTACTACAGTGTGGTTGGCTGTGTCTCATTATATGGATCTCTCTGACAACATAATGCATTAGAGCCTATGCTATGCATAGTTTCCTCAACACTGTAAAAGTTGGGCCATGCGGAAAGTGTAATGCAATAAAACTACATTTATTTTAAAAATCTGGCTTCCCAGAGGCCTTCTTTAACCATCCTACCTCTATACAAGAAAACCAGGGCATCCATGGCCCTCTTCAACCCCTTCTCACCCAATAAAAAAAGAAGACTAAGGCCTACCTGGCTAGACATAGCCAAGTCCAGCAGGGTCTCCCCTGGGCATCTCTTACCCCTGTCCATCCACTTACAAACTTGTTGGGGCTATGGAGGACCACAGCCTCACTTATCCCTTAATGGGGGTTCTCTGTGGTCCAAAGGGCAGGAGCAAACCCCACTCACGACTGCACTGGCTGGCATTAGATTTAAAAATGGTAGGGATGGGCAGAATAAAAAAAATAATTTGGGTTTGTTCATTCATTTTGTAGGCCATAATCATTTGTTAAGTTTGTTTCAAATGAAAAATGTTATTTTAATTTGTTTGCTTTATTTGTTCATTTGTTTCCCATTATACTCAAAGGGGGAAGTAATGCCAGCTATTTTGGGTTTCCAAATTAGGATTTTTAAAGAATTTCTAATGAAACTTGTGGATAGATATCATTAGAAGAGTAAAGGCATGCCAACGATTCAAGACTATGTCAACATGGCACTAAAAGTGACAAGAAGAGCCCAAGGACCTGCAATGGGGTAAAATGGTATCAGCAGAGGCAGGAATTCTCCAAGGCACTGCCAAACAGCAACAAGAGTGTCTAGATCACACCAAGGCTGCAATAGTGGTGCAAAGGGTACCAACAACAGTGGCATGAAGCCCCAAAGGCTGTATGATAAGGGCAAAGTGGCACCAAGTGTGGCATGAAGCGTTCAAGGCACCATGAAAGGGGAAAAAAACCACAAAAAGAACAGAAAATTCCCCAAGGCAGTGATAGAGTGGCATGAAGACCCAAAATCATCATGAGAGGCACAAAGCACTTTCTAGAGTGGAAAGAATACCCTATGGCTCCAAATGAGGGACAAAGGGCACCAACCAAATTGGTACAAAGCCTTACAAAGGGAGAAGTCAGGGGAAATCCCAGGAGGAGGAGGCTTACTGTCATTTTCATATGGCATCATTAGGTGAGGGAGCTGGCTGTTTCATCTTGGAGTTGGTCTTCACTGGAAGCCAAGATGCTAATGACTAGAGGTACCAAATGCTCTTTAGCCACTATCATTATTATTGTTATCATTTATTAAAGCATCTTATATTCCACGATGTCACATTGTTCAATCTGGATCACAATATTACAGTCCAAAGACATAAAACACATTAAATCCAGTGAAAGCATGAGTAACAATTTAAAACAGTTAAAACTCCAAAATTCAATAAAAGATTATATATTGGGATAGATTTTAAAAGGGTTACGTGCATAAGTTATGCGCGTAACCCTTTCAAAACCCCCCTGCGCGCGCCGAGCCTATTTTGCATATGCTCGGCAGCGCACGCAAGCCCTGGGGCTTTCCTGGGGGAGTGTGTCGGGGCATGTCACTGTGACGCGTCATTCGGGGGCATTCCGGGGCATTTTGGGGGCGTGGCCGAGGCTTCCGAAATCGCTCCTGGGGCAGGGAATTGCATGGCTGCGGCTGGCTGGCAGGCGTAACTTTCGCGATAAATGTAGGGGGGGTGTAGATAGGGCTGGGGGGGGGGGGGGGGTGGGTTAGGTAGGGGAAGGGAGGGGGAAGGTGGGGGGAAGCCGAAGGAAAGTTCCCTCCGAGGCCGCTTTGATTTCAGAGCGGCCTCGGAGGGAATGGGCAGCGCGCGCAGGGCTCAGCGCGCGCAAGATGCACAAATGTGCACCCCCTTGCACGCGCCAGCCCCGAATTTTATAAGATATGCGCGGCTACACGTGTATCTTATAAAATCCGGCGTTCTTTGTTTGCGCCTGGCGCGCGAACAAAAGTACGCGCGGGCGTAGTTTTATAAAATCTACCCCATTTTGTATATAACACTTTCCTACCGAAACTTTTAAAACTGTACTCAACACTAAGGCATCACACTGTCAAAAGCTTTCAATTGTTTACAAAACACTAAATAATCTTGTTCTTGTCATAACTCTACTGATAAAGTGTTCCATAAAGCTGGAATTGCTACAGAGAGTGCTCTTGTTCTAGTTGTATGAAGATGGCAACAATTTAAAGGTGGAATAAGCAATAACATTTGAGTGGATGATTGCAAAGACTGAGCAGGCACATACCACTTCAACTTGTTAGCTAAGGGATGTGATTCAACATAAATGGCTTAGTGTCGTAGTGTTAAAACCTTAAAATAGATCCTTTGAGATATTGGTAACCAGTATAAATACTTCTTAAAAGACATCAAACTATCCCCTTATCATAACTCAAAAATAATGCGCACAGCTGCATTTTGCTCTTTTGGCAGCACCTTTACAGCAGTAGCCTCATTATTCTGATTGCCACTACATGCCCGGAGACTCTCCCCTTCCTTTCTTTAAAGACCCTTCCTTAACAAGTTTATTTAATTATCTAATTTATTTCTTATTCAAACAGAGCCCAATTGTAAGGGAAATGGCTTCTCCCCTTTAATGAAAAGTCTAACTGTGTCATATCTTTATCTTTATTAAGATTTATGTATTGCTTATACATCAAGGACTAAGTGATGTACAATAATATACATAAAATCATATAAAAATAATACAATACATCACCTTAAAATAATCAACTAAATAAAATTACAAAAGTCATACTTAAATAAAACAGTAAAATAAAAAATAAAAACATAACATACATAAAATAAACCAGGCACTTTAATGCAGATCTTAAAAGTTGGTAACATTAAAAATAAGCTTCTTTAAATAAGAACATTTTTAACATGGACTTAAAAGATTTAACATAATCAGTTTTTCTCAATGCTTCAGGGAGAGAATTCCAAAATGTTGGTGCTGCCAGTGAAAAAGCACAATCTCTTGTTACAGTTAACTTGGCACATCTAATAGATGGTATGTCAAGTAGCCCCTGTTGCTGAGATCTCAGGGCTCGTGATGGACAGTAAGGTCTAACTAAAGCATTCAATCAAGGAGAATCAGTTGATGATATCAATTTGTGAATAATTACTCCAACTTTATACATCATTCATTGTAATATTGGTAGCCACTATAAGTCCATCATTACTGGTGCAATGTACACAAAACAATGCTTACCAGAAATTACTCTGGCAGCAGCATTTAGTAAACATTGCAGTAGTTTCAAAGGTTTTATTGGCAGGCCTAAGTATACAACATTACAGTAATCTAGGGCAAGAAGAATTAATGCCTGGACTACGATACCAAAGTCAGTCTCACTCAAAAGATGTTTAAACTATGAACCCATAATTTTAAAAAGCCAAATCAAATCACAATTTTTATATGTTGCTTAAAGGAAAGATTGGAATCAATCCATACTCCTAAATTTCGAGCACAACTGCAAATAGGAAATGATTGATTACAAGCATTCAAAACAGTAGGAAAATCCATAGCAGACCAAGGTATACGCTGAATTAAAACAAACTCATTTTTAGTCATATTTAAAGCAAGCTTGTTAAAACAGTCATTTCTGAACTGACTTCAAACAAATCTCTAAAATCTAAACAGTCTCAGACCAGTCATTTTTTTAATCAAATCACAAACTGGATATTATTGGCATAGATTTTAAATCAATCACATTGATTAGCCAAAATTTTACAATTCAGCACCATATATAAATTAAAAAGTAGCGCAGATAGTGCTGAGCTTTGTAGAACACCCATTTTAAAGGGAAACCATTCCAATGTATCATTTCTGATACACACTTATTGGTAATGCCGAGAAAAATAGGATTTAAAGACTGATAAGGCAAGATCAGAAATAACATATTCTTGAAGGCGTTAAAATATGATGATCCAGCATGTCAAATCCAATCCAATGAAACCAACAAGTACCTATGCCCTTTATCTCACCTCACCAGTGATTCAGCATGTATCCAAAGGATGAAGAAAGAGCATACCAGGACCACTAAGGAAGTAGGTGAGTCACGATCACTGGCGGGACTTAAACTTTTCATTGGTCCAGCCCACATGATCATGAGCCCTGCCTCCTGGCTAATCATGTAGCCCAGTGCCAAGTTGCATATGAATGATATCATTGTGCTCAGGGCTGGGCCAACCGGAAGGCAGAGTATCATCAGTGACTGTTACATGCTATGGAAGAGGAGAACCCAACACTCCCTTCTGGCTGCCATGTGTGTGTGTGTGTGTGTGTGTGTGGGGGGGGGGGTGCCATGCCACTCTACTGCTCTGATGCAAAGAGCCCTCCCACCACCACCTGAGAGCATGGGGTAAGTCTGGAAATGGGGAAGGGCCTCCCAAAAAGTGCCTTGAGAGACAGAGACAGAGGGAGCATGTGTGTGTGTGAGAGATGCACACACACACACTTTGTACCTCGCTCATGCACACATTTCCTCTGTGTCTCTCTCACACACAGACATGCTTCCTCTCTGTCTCTCTCACATGCTAACACACACACACACACACACACACACACACTCACACACACTTCCTATTTCTCTCTCTCTCTCTCACACACACACACACACACACACACATGCAGATAAAAACTGTACTGGAAACCACAAGTCAGATTTTGTATGCAGTGCAACATTGGAAAAGCAGAAAATTGTTATTCCTCAAACAAGAGAGTGGGAGATTTTTTAAATCCTTATTAGGTTTAATTATTGGGTATCATTTGATGTGCCTGCTGTTTTGAAGTATTTTATCAATGTTTAGGAAATTTTAAAATTACATATTGGAGGGGGGGGGGGGGAAATATCTGCCCCAAATGCCAAATACTCTAGGTACGCCTCTGGTCCTGGTACCCAGAATTCCACACTGCCCGGTGTGCAAAGCAATGGATAACCTGAAAGCCTCTTCTATTGCAGTGGTTCCCAAACCTGTCCTGGTGGACCCCCAGCTAGTTGGGTTTTAAGGATATCCACAAGGAATATGCATGACATAAAATGTGTATGCTTTGGAGGCAGTGCAAACACATTTATCTCATGCATATTCATTGTGGATATTCTGCAAACCTGCTTGGCTGGTTTGCAGAATATCATATTTCTATTGCCTTTATCATATTTTCACCACAGTATGTTACAAAGAAACCTGCCTGAAGATTCCTGCCTCTCCAGTCTAGCTGCCAACCCCCCAGAATCTTTACTATGTCTAAAAAGATATTGCTTGAGGTGTGGCAGCTATTCATCTACTGGTTGTGCAGCAAAGCCCAACTGCACTCTAATGTTCCATCCCCACTAGAGCTGCTGCCTTCCCCTGCCTGAATCAGGGTCCACCAGTGTGCCATCAGGAAGAGGTAAGCATGTCTATCATTCAAGCTGGTCCACGTATCACTCGTAAAATGCATGCTATTCCCCTCTGCCTTAGGCAGCTGCACCTGTATGTGACTTCAGCACTGGTTGTAGAGGGGTAGGAATGACCTACCTACTAAATGTAGTCCTGAAGAGGACTTTGTAATTGGAGATTAACACATGCAACAGATGCTTAAAGCCCATGATTGCCCTGGCCGACCAACCTGCAGGGGTTGGTCGGCCAGGGCAAACATTTTCTTGATGTTCTTCATTACTACTTTAGATGCTGCCTGTCTCTTTCCCCAGGAAAATGCGGTGGGACACCAACCCATTTCCTTTATGGTAGGTTGTCACTGTGTATGTTTGGCAGGGGACTGATTGCTTGTCATATAAATTCTGGAAGGGGCTATAGGATCAACATGGAAAAAAAGCCTTCTCCTTTTCAATACCATTCCTCTGGACTTTACTTTGATTGGCAGATGAGGTCCCCAGACTAGTACTGCCACACTGCCCTGATGTTAATGTTACTGGGTACTGCTTCTGCAGGTGATGCATACCAGAATTTGTCAAATGTTCCACTTGCTTCCTTTGACTGATTTCCTTCCTGCAGTGAATATACTGGGCAAAACATAGTCCTCCTTAACTTTAAAGCGCCTCCAGATCAGGGATGTCTTCCATGATCTCTTCTCTTTATCTTTTAAGGCTGATGCTGGCAATAGTGTTGAAGCTGAAGGTAGACCCTGAGGAAAAGATCAGGGGCATCACTAATGCACTCTAACTATGCTGCCTGCTTTTTCTAACCACAATCAGTATCATTTATCTCCATCTATCACTATACTGTAGGCTAAGACACTACTGACTAAGCCTCCCAAATTTCCTTTGACTGCTAATTCTTCAAGCTCTGATTCAGAGAATCCCAGATAAGATTCTTCATCAGGATCAGTTGGTGAAATACTGTTTTCACTGCCTCAGAAGCTGTAACTATACAGGCATGTGCTCATGCTGCTGATTTTGGGCTTTGCACTTGTGCAGCTTCTACCCTGCTAATGCTGACCTTGAATTGCTCTCTCTCTCCTTTTCACTCTCCTCCAAAAAAAGTGGATTAGGCAATGGTGGAACATGCTGCCCAAATTTCAATCGCCTCTGTCTTGAGCTGCAGTGCTTTCCACTTCTACCATACAATGACTAAAATAGTCTCTTTTTAATTTAGGTTCAGGACTAGTGCCTTTTTTATCATTGCTATTAGACTGGGATCTATCCACATCAATTCCTCTGCCCCTGTCAAAACTATTACTCTCTCCTCTCTCTTTTTCTAAAATGATGGAATTTGTTGAAGTGCACTCCCTACTAAGGGTTTGGATATTACAAATTAATATATTTATTGATAATTTAACTGTAGCCCCACTCACAGTAACAGTCACTGTATGGAAAACTGTCTCTCACACACACACATACAGACACACACTGAGGGCCAGATTTTCAAAGGGGTACGCGCGTAAGATACGTGCGTACCCCACGAAAACCTGTCCGAAGTTCCCCCTGCGCATGCCGAGTCTATATTGAGTAGACTCGGAGGCGCGGGCAAGCCCCATGACGCAAGTAATTCCTGGGGCTTTCCTGGGGGGGAGGGCATTTCGCAGGGGCATGGCTGAGGCCTCCGAAACAGCTCCTGGGCCTAGAAATCGTGCGCCGGTGGCCGGCCCACGCAAGTTATGCCTGCCTCAGGCAGGCGTAACTTGTGCAACAAAGGTAGGCAGGGGCTTAGGTAGGGGAAGGGAGGGGAAGGTGTGGGGGGGGTGGAAGGAAAGTTCCCTCCGAGGCCGCTCCGATTTCGGAGCGGCCTCGGAGAGAACGGAGGCAGCTGTGCGGCTCGGCGCGCGCAGGCTGCCGATTTTGCACAGCCTTGCGTGCGCTGATCCAGGATTTTAACAGATATGCGCGGCCACGTGCGTATCTATTAAATCCCGCATACCCGTTTGCGCCTGGTGTGCGAACAAAAGTATGCGCGTGCGCAAATTTGTAAAATCTATCCCTTACTGTATATAAAGTGTATGTGTGCCTTGCTGTGTTCACTCAGTACTCACTGACTCTGTATAGAAAAAAAAAACCTGTTAAGCAGAACCATAAAAACCAGCAGCTTGGTAAGAACCTTTTCAGTCTCTCAGTGTTCTGTGTTCACATCACTGTACAGAGGGAAACAAATCACTAGCACTATTACAATCTGTTTCTGTTTCTTCCCTTCTCCCACTGAAGAGAAAAATCAAAATCAGCACAAGTGCACTGCCTCTATCTTTCCAGGACAGTGAATGATACTACTACAGCAGAGAGAAGATCAGAAGCAACCCTGTAGCAGTTCCAAAACCAAAACTTTTTAAGCTTTTCTAAAAACTCTGTGAGATCTTCTAAAAACATATTTTTCTTTCTCAGCAGCTGGAGAGGAAATGCAGGCTGCTTCTTGCACATGCTCAGATTTTACCGTGGGAGTAGCTCAGCATCACGTGATCCAGATAGCAGCTATAGGCTATTTTAAAAGATGCTGCACTGTGATTTATCCTCTGTTTGGTCTGCTTGCCAATTTGTCCTGCTTCAGTTCTGTCAAGTCTGTGAGGTCACATAGGCAAGAGTTTATTGCCATAGGTCCTAGTTGTTTTTTGCTCAGTAGTACAAGTCAAATAATTCTATGGAACATAGAATTGACTGGGAAATGAGACATATTTTTTGTATCATTTGTGGGTACCCTCCATTTGTTTAGGTGCTCACAAATGAAACAAATATGGACTCATTCACTGTATTTTACTCATTTGTTTCAAATAAATGCACATCCCTAAAAAAATGACACCAGGTTGCACTGAGGCCAGCACCAAAGTGATGACACTTCAGTGCCTACCTCTGGTGCAACTGGCACCATTATGTTGTATGGCCATGGCCTGCATGGGTCACTGACTCTGCTTTCCACTCCAGATAAATCACCCTGGACTTGGGATCTCCTCAGCTTCTATTAACTCCTTCTATGTAGGTTCTGCCTGTTCTGGTAGAAGAAAGGAACAATAGTATTCCCCCAGTTGCTCCTGCCCCTGCCATGACTATTTAAATATGGGCTCTGGCTCTGAGATCAATACCAAAGTGATGACAAAAGCTCACTGGTGTCAGGACTAGTTGACATCATTTTGTTGTATGGATGTATGTTTGTGAAAATTGCACTGACCAGTCCTGTGACTAGCACCATTTTTACCTCACTTTGGTGCTGATCTCATGGCTGGGCCCCATTTTTAAATAGCCACAGAAAAGATAGGATTGACTGGGGATTCTTCAACTAGGATAGACGGAGCAGGGAGGGGGAGACAAAGGGGCCTGGTGAGGTCCTGGATGGTCTTGGCTTAGCCTAGCTGTGTAGGCCATGTCTCAAACGTTTGGTGGGGGATGGGAGTCAGAGTGTCTGGGTAGGCCTCGGGAGTGCCTTAGGAAGTGGCTGAATTGGTGGTGGTGGGGCGAAGGAAGGCTTGATTTTGATTCTTTTTTTTTTTAATGTTTAGTTTAGCAAAGGAACCAAAATGAAGTAAACTTTAAACAAAATGAAAAAAAATTACTCCCCAAAAACTGAAAAATGAACTGAAATTAAATTACTTCAGCTATACATCCCTAATTGGCACCTGAGATAGCCTACAGCCAAAAGTCAGGCACATTCTCTAATTCTTTTTTATTAATAATATTTTTTCTGTAACTAATTTCAGTATAATCGTCAACCTTAACATACTGAGGTTATTTCTTTAACATCTCAGGTAACTTATTCAGCAACCATACATATGTTTGCTTTGTAAATTATACACAAAAATCCACACAGTTAGACCTGTTCTTTTCATGGCATAACTTGTGTGTGCAAATTTACATGCATACATTTAAAAAAATAAAATATGCACAAAAATCTGAACTCCACCTCATCTCTGACCCCTGGAACACTTTTTTTTAACGTGTGTGTAAAATATGTACAAAATTGAATTTGCTCATACTTTTACACAGACTAATCATGGGCAATTTTATAACAAGTTATTTATTTACATAAACTGATGTTGTATGTATGTAAATGGCTTTGAACATTATATTTAATTCCCTATGCACACATTGCTCTTTCAGAAATATAAGTATTTTAGTGTGCATTTTATATAGATTTCACTTACTAAAAATTCAAATTCTTCACAAACAAATCAAGGTTTTTCAAAATTGTAAGCCAAATCCTGTGCCAGGAAACATGGTAAAGGCCTTTGGGATTTTCCCTCCCATAATAATTAAATCAACTTTTATATTATACTGTAATTATCTTGAACCATCATCAGACATCTGGTACGAGACCCTTAATAGACTAATAAAAGAAGAGGTTATAGAATTAAAGGGGGTCAGCATGTCCTTTTGGCATGTTTCACATGTACTGTACTCTAGTGGAAAAACAAACTCATAAAAACTTATATTATGTATAGTACTAACAGTGATTTAACACCAACAGTTTGGCAAATGGAGCTTGAAAGACTTGTGAGTTTGCTGTATCTTTATGTGACTATTCTTTTGTTAATTAAAAAAAACTTTTTCATTCTTTTAAATCATCTACCAAGGTCAGATGAAAATAGTTTTATTGATACTAGAAACTAATCAAATAAATGAATAAAAAATGCATGAAGACTTGTACTTTATGTGGATAGTTTTTCCATCTTTGGTTTTATCTATTTCTGTGTTGATAAAGGCAGGGTTATTGAGGGTGCAGTGGTGTGGCAGACTTCAAGTGGACCCACTTGTAAAAATAGTTTATTCAGTTTTTGTGTGAAGTGGACAAGGCTGCAGTCTCATTTGCAGTTTCTGAAATTGTGGAGCTCAACGTGTTTCTTAAATTTCCAAAGATTTCTTTCTTTTGCTAAGAATTTGTATACCTTCTCCTTAAATATAAAATTTCGGCTGATTAGGAAGACTAGCAGAATTATGTTGAACAACAATGTTCCGAAGACTGCTTTCTTCTAATTCTGGGATCTCTGTAAGAGTTTTCTCTTGATAATTTACTTCTGAGCACTTGTACAGAGTAAGTGTACTATATGTAGTGAAGCAGAAATATTTTACATTTAATTTGACTCCTTCCCCATATTTCACTAATCTAGGATTGTTCTTCATCTAATCTTCATCTGCTGTTACAGAGACCCCGGTGTCAAGAAAAGCTTTAGTATGCGTTATCCTTTCTTCTTCATTCCAAGGAGCTTATGCACAAAAAAGGATAACTTTAAAACAATTCTATGTGGTCCCATATACACGAGTATATAGCTGTGCAGAGATCTGCTAGAGTATTTATAACCCGTGCATATCAGGTACATGCAGATTATAAAATATGCATATATCTATCCCCAACAAACTTGTGCATGTTTCCATATCTGTAAATATCTGCAATGCATTGAAAGCGTGTAGTTTTCCTACCTATTTAAAAAACATACTGGCAATTATTTTACATAAAAAAAACATATGGGTGAAATTTAAAAGCTCTATGGGGCGGATTTTAAAAGGGTTACGCGCATAATATATGCGCGTAACCCTTTTCAACCCCTCCTGCGCGCACCGAGCCTATTTTGCATAGGCCCGACGACGCATGCAAGCCCTGGGACGCGCGTATGTCCCGGGGCTTGAAAAAGGGGGCGGGAAGTGGGCGGGGTGGGGCGGTCCGGAGGCGGGGCGGGGTGGGTCTGGAGCCTCCAGGCACAGTGGCCATTTGACGCTGTGCCTGGGATCGCGGGCCGGCCATTGGCCGGCGCGCGCAACCTACGCCTGCCCAGAGGCAGGCGCAACTTCTAAGTTAAAGATAAGGGGGGGGGGGTTTAGGTAAGGCTGGGGGGCGGCGATTTCAGAGGGGCCCCGGAGGGAACGGAGGAAGGCTGCGTGGCTTGGCATGTGCACCCCCTTGCTGTTGCGCGCGCATGTTATAAAATCGGGCGTAGAGTTGTATGCGCCGGGTTGCGCACACAAATCTATGCCCGTGTATAAATCTTAAAATCCGGCCCTATGTGCGCCAAAGCCGGAAGATACGCATGTGACTTGACATGGCGTGCACCACATGGATGTTAAAACCAGCACAGTTATGCGCATATCTCCCGGTAAGTGCATAACACTTTTTCTCAACAAAAGGGAGGGACGTGGGCATGGTCTGGGCAGAGTATATGTGGGACCTGGCGGGCCAGGTCTGTAGCATGAATCCAGCACGTATTTTGCACTCAAGCACGTGACAGGTTCTGCTACTGCGTAACTTTACTTTTGCTATGGATGGCATTTAGGTCATGCAACAAAATATAGGACATTTTAAGGGTCGGGGGTAATAGGGTGAAAGCTACCTAGGGAGTTTGATAAGTCCTCTCCTTTACAGAGATGAACTGGGATCGAACTAGGAAAAAGGCCAATTGTGTCACCACGCATACCTACTAAAATTCCCCCCACTTCCGTGCTCGGGATGGCATTTGCGCGGACTTACGCACAACAATATAAAATCTTGCGGGTATTAAATTTTACTTCATAGTGACCTGTTTGTGGAAGTCAATATGTTAAAAAATATGCATGCGTAATTGAAATCACCAGTTTGCTGAAACCTCCACCAGTTCACTGGGTCTCCAGGTCACTGAGACACTCCTAGTTCTTCATTCTGAACTTCCCCCAGTTCCCCCAGACTTCACACCCAACCCATAGTACACAATTAAAGGGTTTGATATCCCTTGCGCAAGTTAATTAGCAGTTGTAAAATTACACAAATAAGCTGCCAAACGTGTCTCTTATAAAATAGCAATTTGTGTACGTTCCTCTTGACCCCTCCCAAGAACACCCTTAGACTGACTCTTTTTTCGCTCATAAATGTGCACATACTTTTGAAGTACAAGTTACTTATGCATATATATGCTAATTTTACATGTGTAAATGTTTTGAAAATTCACCCCTAAGTATTTTCCCCAAAGACATAAAATGGGAAAAACTCTTTAATTCATCAGCTAGTAGGTGAGCAGGTTTTTCATAATCCTATCTGGTAATTTATTTATTTAATTTATTTAAAAATATTTCTATACCGTCTTTCACAAACACAGTTTGACCAAAACGGTTTACAAAATTCCAACATAATAACAAAATCAAAATAAAAAGAAAAATAGAAAGTAAACATAAAGGGGCGGATTTTAAATGCCCTGCGCGCGTAAATCCGGCCGACTCTTAGAAGTTAACGATAGGGATGTGCAGACAAAAAGTTTATGTTGATAAGTCCATAAGTTGAAGGTGAGGGTCAATTTCGGTCAATATGGACATATGGAGAATTCCATAACTTGAGGCTATGTCCATACGTTCACCGGTTCCCTAAATAAAAATTTAAACCCCTCACCCTCATTAATCCCCCCCCAAGACTTACCAAAACTCCCTGGTGGTCCAGCAGGGAGTCAGGAAGCCATTCCTGAATTCCTTTGCGAGGAGCACGTGACGTCGGCGTCACGTGATTCACCACGCCTCCGCTCCGGGACCCCCGTTGGACCCAACCGGAACTTTTGGCCAGCTTGGGGGGGTCAGGAGGCCCCCCCAAGCTGGCCAAAAGTTCCGGTTGGGTCCAGCGGGGGTCCCGGAGCGGAGGCACGGTGAATCACGTGACGTCCGCGTCACTCCGATGTGACGCCGACGTGACGTCGACGTCCAGCTTGGGGGGGTCAGGAGGCCCCCCCAAGCTGGCCAAAAGTTCCGGTTGGGTCCAACGGGGGTCCCGGAGCGGAGGCGCGGTGAATCACGTGACGTCCGCGTCACTCCGACGAGACGCCGATGTCACGTGCTCCTCGCAAAGGAATACAGGAATGGCTTCCTGACTCCCCACTGGACCACCAGGGAGTTTTGGTAAGTCTTGGGGGGGTCAGGAGGGTGGGGGGTTTAAGTGTTTATTTAGGTTCGACGTATTCAACATAGCTATGTTGAATAAGTTGGAAATCGTGATCGTTGCGCCTCATCACTTTTTTAAGTTAAAAAAAAAAAAAGTTGCGTTTTACATATGCGTTCAAAACGAATGCACACCCCTAGTTAACGATTCCTTCCAACTTGATCTCCAAAAGCTATCTTGAAAAGGTATGTTTTTACTGCCTTCTTGAATTCTTTATGGTTGGTAATTTGCCTTAAGGTGCTGGGAAGCGAGTTCCATAGCAAAGGGCCTGCCACCAAAAAAGCTCTTTCTCTAGTTATGTTAAGTCTCGCCATCCTAACTGAAGGAACATCAAGCAAGTGCTTATTAGCCGATCTGAGATGTCTAGCAGGTTTATATAATCGTAATGTAGTACAAAGCCAAGTTGATTCCGGATCGTGTATTAAAGAGTGAATTAAAGATAACCCTTTATATTTCACACGAAATTTAATAGGAAGCCAGTGTAGATTAAACAAAATGGGAGAGACATGATGTCTCATAGGTGAACCTGACAATAAATGAGCTGCTGAGTTTTGAATCTGTTGTAAAGGTTTTAGCATAGAGTCAGTTAAACCCAGGAAAAGACTATTGCAATAGTCTAAGCCAGAAAAGATGATGGATTGTAAGACTGTTTGAAAGTCAGATTTAAATAGTAAAGGTTTTAATCTTTTTAAAGTATGTAATTTAAAGAAAGAATTCTTTACTAAATGAGAAACATGTTGTGTTAAAGATAAATTGGTATCTAATTGTATTCCGAGGTTACGAGCTACTTTTTTAACTTCAAGAGTTCTGTAGCAATTAGAGGTTCTATTTTATTCTGGTTGTGAGGTTGTAAGGTTGAACTTTACTGCTTCTTTTTGTCTCTTTTGATGCCGTGGTCTTTCTCAAAATGTTCTGTCTTAATCAAATTTATTTATGAATCTGCTTTCTTTTGAATAGGGCATAACTACTTTGCAGATTATTAGGGATGTACGGAAACTTTTTTTTTCCTTTCATTTGGTTTTTCATTTCATATTTTTCATCTCATTTGTTTCAGTTCTTTCCAATTATTTAAAACCAAAAAAGGAAATTTTAAAAAGGAAAAAAAATAAAAGGAAAATCAGAAGAAAAGAAAAAATATCAGACCCTTTTGAGAGAAACAACTCCCCTCTGGCTCCCCATCCAATTCTCCCCTTGCCAAATCCCTTTACCATATATTCCTTTATTCATGTTGGCAGGAACAATCTCTTGTTTCTCCTGTCCCACCAGTAGTACGCCTAGAAATGGCACCAAAAGACTAAAGCCAGCACCATTTTTAATTTCTTCCATATAAAATGGCACCGGCCTGGACCTATCTGGTGCTGGCCTGGTTCTGTTGGTGCCTTTTCTTCTCACAGCACGGCAGGAGTGACTGGAATCATTACTGCACTGGTGAAGAAAGGGAAAAAATGGGAAGGGGGATTGTGGGGTATTCTTTTGGCAATAGCAGCGTTGGAAACATTTTTAAAGCAAAATGAATGAAAAGAAGTTTCATTTTATTCATTTTTCATCTTACTTTTAAAATGAATTGAAATAAAATGGATTTTTTTCTATTTCCAGTTTTCCTTCAAATGAATGCACATCTCTAAAGATTATGTCCCTGAATTAGTGCTTTCCAGACCTGTCCTAGAGACTCCACAACAAATCGGGTTTTCAGGATATCCGTAATGATTATGCATGAGATACATAATGCTGAATCTTCAATGCCTGTAGATTTTTCTCATATACATTTATTTTGGATATTCAGAAAATAAGATTGATTGTGGTGTCCCCAGCACATATATTTGGGATGCCTTTTTCTACATCAAGTTACTACATGGAACCTTGTTTCATTTTATTTATTTTTTTCTCTGCCCCTTCCTAGGTGGACAACAAATAACAACAATTACAATATCCTTTACTCTTTCCCAAACCCAATCCCTCTTCAACCCCCAACAATAACACCCTAGCCCATTAAAAACCTTATCCATAAAAATACAGGAGAACTGCAGATAACCAGAATAAATCAGGGCACCAAACGTACCTCCACCCCTATCATTGGGGGAATAGGTACAGCTATTTAGAACCGTCATTATTCCATTTGCCTTAATCTTTGGCAAAAATTGTGACATTTGACATAAGAATTTATACAAAAATATTCCTCATGATAGCCCCCAGTTTCCTGCAAAACTTCAGCTATAGTGATGGCTACAAAATTTGATTCTGACTGCAGAATATGCTGCCAACTTTGGAGCAGACAGTTCTGTATACGCTTTTGGGATTGAGGGATGTGGAGATAATAGGGTAGATTTTAAAAGGCCCGTGCTCATAAATCCTGGGGTTTATGCTCATGGCCGGGCCTTGCGAGCACTGGGCGAATATTCGAAGGGGTCCGGCCACGCATGTAAAGCCAGATACACACACATGTGCCACTCCTCTTCTAAGGGGTGGGCCTGGGGGCGTGTTCTTGGCAGGGAGGGAACTGGGGAAGGCCCGAATGTGTCGTCTCACAGAAATTGTAAAAGTCCCCTCCCCCCCTTGCACATGCTGCCCACACATATGTGTGCGAATTATAAATTCCGGTGTACGCATGTTATAAAATTGGCATGTCCATGTGTGTGAGCCGGGAAGCGCATGCACATGGACGTGCGTGCGCACATTTGAAAATCTACATCAATATGTTTTAAACTTTTACTTTTATTTTAAAGTATTTTGTTTATTTATGTGTAAAATTATTTTTGTATGTTGCACATCACATTGTGCAAATTTTATATCTGATTTGGCAGTATCTAAGAAATAAATTAATTAAAATATTGTGAGACTGGTAGAATATGATGAAAGATACTGCACATAGGACATATATAATTATTAAGGAGGTGCATATGTTGAAAATGATTGTATAAAATGCAATAAATGAGGACATTTTCTGTTTGAACCTAAAATAGCCTCCAACAAAAATACCCCAAAATTTTGAGTATTTTCATATTTGTAGAGTTAAAAAAAAGAAAACAAATTAGCCTCCGGTGAGACCAGGACTCAGCCTGTTCTCATTGCCAAGGACTAGGCTAGGCCCAGCCTGGAGGACTGGTTCTTTTATTGATGCCTAACCCTGGTGCTGGGGTCTGGTCTTGTTAGCAAGGCCTAGGCTTAGGCCCCAAAATTGGGTACAGCCCAAGGCCTGGTACCATTTCCAAGGCCTATTCCAGCACTGGGGCCTGGCCTGAGGCCTGGTCTGAGGCCTAGGTGTAGGCCTAGGCCAAGTGCTAGGGCCTAGCTAAGGCATGGTCTAATTTGCATAGACGCAGGCTAAGTCCTAGGTCAAGGCCTTCTGATTCTTCTTTCTTCATTGTCTTTTGAACAATAATGCCATTGACTTGAAGGATGCACTACATTGACAGACAGTGCAATTTTGATATACAGCTTTTAAATTACAGCAAAGGGGAAATCTGACAGTCACTCACCAGTGCATGGCTCAAAAGGAGGTATCTTCAAAGGATACTAATGAAGCATTAGCGTTAGGGCATCCCAACAGAGAGGTTCCTATAATAAGAAAAGTAGTCCAAGGGCATATAATTAAAAACTTACCTGAGCTAAAGATTGCAATTTATCCCTGTCAACTGAAAATCAGAATGTAAATGCAAACAAAAAGCTCACTTTGAAATGTTTGTATCTAATGCCAGAAGTCTAAGAAGATGGGAGAATTAGAGTGTATAGCAGTGAATGATGAAATAGACTTAATTGGCATCTCAGAGACATGGTGGAACGAGGATAACCATTGGGATAGTGCTATACAGGGGACAAATTAAATCGCAATGACAGAGAGGAGCATCTTGGTGGCAGGGTGGAACATAGAATCCAACAGGATAAAGATCCTGCATGAGACAAAACATACAATCAAATCTTTAAGGGTAGAAATTCCTTGTGTGTTGGGGAAGAGAATAGTGAAAGAGTATACTACCATCCACCTGGCCTAAATGGTGAGATGAACAGTGAGATGCTAAGAGAAATTAGGGAAGCTAACCAAACTGGTAGTGCAGAAATAATGAGAGATTTCAATTACCCCAATATTGATTGGGTAAGTGAAACATCAGGGCATTCTAGAGAGATAAAGGCCTGGATTCACTAATGCCGCAAGGCTTAGTGAATCCCGGTACTAACGGGGGTGGGGGAGAAGCAGGGGGGCAGTCCTGCGCTAGCCGGCAGCGATCGCACCACCACAGAGGCAAAAACTCACAATAAAAACTTTTAAAAATATGTCCAAAGCAGAAAGCCTGCAAGGGAGTCAGTTGGACCGTTGGATGATCAAGGGGTTAAAGGGGCACTTAGAGAAGAAAAAGCCATCATGGAAAGATTAAACAATTTCTTTGCTTCAGTGTTTACTGAAGAGGATATTGGAGAGATACCTGTTCCAGAGAAGGTTTTCATGGGTGATGATTCAGATCAATTGAACTAAATCACAGTGATCCTAGAAGATGTGGTAGGCCTGATTAACAAACTGAAGAGTAGTAAATCACCTGGACCAGATGGTGTACACCCCAGGGTTCTGAAAGAACTAAGAAAATGAAATTTCAGATGTTACTAAAAATTTGTAACCTATCAATAAAATCATCTGAAGTACTTGAAGATTGGAAGATGGCCAATGAAACCCCGATATTTAAAAAGGATCCAGGGGTGATTTGGGAAACTATAGACTGGTGAGCCTGACTTCAGTGCTGGGAAAAATTGTGGAAACTGTTATAAAGAAAAACATTCATAACATTTAGATAGACATGGTTTGATGGGACACAGTCAGCATGGGTTCACCCAAGGGAAGTCTTGCCTCACAAATCTCCTACATTTTTTTGAAGGGGTCAATAAACATGTGGACAAAGGTGAACCGGTAGATGTGGTTTATTTGGATTTTTCAGAAGGCATTCGACAAAGGCTTCTAAGAAAACTAAAATGTCATGGGATAGAAGGTGATGTCCTTTTGTGGATTGCAAGTTAGTTAAAAGACAGGAAACAGAGAGTAGGATTAAATGTTTTGTTTTCACAGTGGAAAAAGGTAAACAGTGGAGTGTCTCAGGGATCTGTACTTGGACTAGTGCTTTTTAATATATTTATAAATGATCTGGAAAGGGGTATGATGAATGAAATGATCAAATTTATGGATGACACAAAATTGTTCAGAGTAGTTAAGTCTCAAACGGATTGAGATGAATTCCAGGAGCATCTTGCAAGACTGGAAGATCTTCCAAATGACAGATGCAATTTAATGTGGACAAGTGCAAAGTGATACATATAGGGAAAAATAACCCTTGCTGTAGTTACACAATGTTAGGCTCTATCTTAGGAGTTACCACCCAGAAAAGAGATCTAGGCGTCATAGTGAATAATAATATTTATTTATTTATTTATTCATTCATTCATCCATTTATTTATTTATTTATTTAAAGGCTTTTATATACCGATGTTCATGTATTGAAATCATTGGCCCAATGTGCTGTGGCAATCACAAAAACAAACAGAATGTTAGGAATTAAAAAGGCAATGGAAAATAAAACAGAGGATGTCATAATGCTTCTGTATCGCTCCATGGTGAGACCACACTTTGAATACTGTTTGCAGTTCTGGTCACCGCATCTTAAAAAGGAGACAGCTGCACTTGAGAAAGTACAGAGAAGGGTGACTAAAATGATAAGGGACATGGAATGGCTGCTCTGTGAGGAAAGGCTAAAGAAGTTAGAGCTGTTCAATTTGGAGAAGAGAACACAGCTGCGTTAGTGTTCGCTCCATCTAGACAGGGCGACTGTAAAGTGTTTAATAGGAAAAGGATGCTCTCAGTTAGTGGACCCGAGTTGTGTAACTCGGCACCTTTGGAAATGAGGGCGGAACAAAACTATCTCAGCTTTAGGAAAAAGGTAAAGTATTTTAAGCTGGGAGAGGTATGGATAGATTTGAGAGGTTGGTTTTTGTTTTTTTGTTTTGAACTTTTTAATAGAGATGTGAATCGTGTCCTCGATCGTCTTAACGATCGATTTCGGCTGGGAGGGGGAGGGAATCGTATTGTTGCCGTTTGGGTGTGTAAACTATCGTGAAAATCGTTAAAATCGTGAGCCGACCCCCTAAAACCCACCCCCGACCCTTTAAATTAAATCCCCCACCCTCCCGAACCCCCCCCAAACGCTTTAAATTACCTGGGGATCCAGCGGTGGTCCAGAACGGCGGCGGTCCGGAACGGCCCCCTCTATTGAATCCTGTTGTCTTCAGCCGGCGCCATTTTGCAAAATGGCCGCCGCAAAATGGCGGCGGCCATAGACCAAAAACGATTCACCGCAGGAGGTCGTTTCGGACCCCCGCTGGACTTTTGGCAAGTCTTGTGGGGGTCAGGAGGCCCCCCCAAGCTGGCCAAAAGTTCCTGGGAGTCCAGCGGGGTTCCGGGAGCGATTTCTTGCCGCGAATCGTTTTTCGTACGGAAAATGGCGCCGGCAGGAGATCGACTGCAGGAGGTCGTTCAGCGGCGGTCTGGAACCCCCGCTGAACGACCTCCTGCAGTCGATCTCCTGCTGGCGCCATTTTCCGTACGGAAAACGATTCGCGGCAAGAAATCGCTCCCGGAACCCCGCTGGACTCCCAGGAACTTTTGGCCAGCTTGGGGGGGCCTCCTGACCCCCACAAGACTTGCCAAAAGTCCAGCGGGGGTCCGGAACGACCTCCTGCGGCGAATCATTTTTGGTCTATGGCCGCCGCCATTTTGCGGCGGCCATTTTGCAAAATGGCCCCGGCTGAAGACAACAGGATTCAATTGAGGGGGCCGTTCCGGACCGCCGCCGTTCTGGACCACCGCTGGATCCCCAGGTAATTTAAAGCATTTGGGGGGGGGGGGTTCGGGAGGGTGGGGGATTTAATTTAAAGGGTCGGGGGTGGGTTTTAGGGGGGTTTTAGTGTGCCGGTATTCCTGCCCTCCCCCTTCCCCCGATTTACGATTTTTTAACGATAAATTGGGGGAATTGGTCTTGTATCGAGGCCCTAATGATTTTTGATGATTTAAAATATATCGGACGATATTTTAAATCGTCAAAAAACGATTCACATCCCTACTTTTTAATTTAATGCATTTTATTGTATTTTAATAGTAAACTGCTCTGGCCAGATCTGGAATCTGATGCACATCATATAAGAAATGAGAAATAAATAAATAAAGCTAACTAAATAAATAAAAGCTGATGAGAAAAGGTGAGCTGGCTATCAAAGGTAATGCCAAGGGTGGTTATCATTTTTTTTTAAAGGAACCTCGTAGCCTGCCATATTCAGAGTAGGAAGAAGATTGGTTGGGAGTTTTCAAGTAAATCAGATCACCTCTGATTTCTGAGGATTAGCTTTGAGCTTGGATGCTTGCTGTTATGCGTGCCGTCCGGGGCACACCCACGGCACAGCCCTCTCACCTTTTCACAAGGACTCCAGCCTCTGGTTCCTCCTCACTGGCGGTGGTGGGCTGCCAGTTCTGTCCTCGGGCTTCCTCTGGTGCCTCTGGCCCTCTGCAGTCTCCAGCATTCCCAGTCCTGATGCCACCGCTCGTCGGGCCTCTCCGCATGGCCCGTGGAGAGACGCCATCACTTGCTCCGCACCCCTCCCTAGGCGTGCGCACGCGCATCGCTGATCCTTATGTATTGACCATGGCGGGAACCTAGCCGTGGCCCTGGATGATGACATCAACCTCTTCATAGTATTTAAGCTCAGGCCCCGCTCCATAGCATTGACTTTGCAACAGTTCTCCTCGCTGGTCGAGTACTCGTTGCTGCTAAGAGATTCGTCTCTACTCTTTGTTCCTCGTTGTTCCCGGTTCCTGCTTCCTCGTTCCAGCCCTGTCTATGCTTCAGATTGATTACACGGACTTTGACTTTGCTTTGCCAGACTACGCTACAGCCTATCTCCAGACCCAGACCCCCGCTTCACCTGACTACGCTACAGGCTATCTCCAGACCCAGACCTCTGCTTCGCCCAGCTATGCTACAGTTTATCTCCAGACCCTGTCCATCGCTTTGTCCGACTACGCTATTGTCGTCTCCATGATCAGACCTCTGCTTCAATTGACTATGCTATTGACTATTTCTGCAATCAGACCTCTACTTCGATTGACTATGCTATTCACTATCTCCATGATCAGACCTCAGCATCGCTTGCCACATCTCTTGGATTGCCGCCGGCCCTAACTCTAGCCTACCATTGGACGCCTCTTCAGCCTACTCCCTGGATGTGGTCTTATTAGGCTTTGGCCTACCTTTTCTCGAGCACCCTTAGTCTGCCATTGTTCCATTGGCGCCCGAGTTTCCAGAACCTGACCCAGTCCAGGATAGGACTACACCATCCCTCGTCTGCTGTCTCTGGGCTGAACCTACCTCTTGGCTATTCTATCTTGAGGCCCACCTAAGTCCTGCCGGCCCCGGCACCCAAATGCTCAACCCGCGGGGAACGAGGGCTGGTATAGGTGAAGCTCCAGCGCCCTCTGCCTATCAGCCCACTCCATCTGCCGACGGTGGGGACCTGTAGGTCCCTCCCTACGCGTTGTCTCAACTCCACCTCGGCCCAATGGTCCACTTCTGAAGCAACACTTGTAGCGAGTGGAATACTTTGGTTAGACAGACTTAAAATCAGACAATGTATGTGAAGAGGTCGGGTTGTAGCTTGCAACTATTTGTATGTCATCTGCATAAAAATATGCTGAGAAACCTAGACTCTGTATAAGGGTGGCGAGAGGTGTATGGTAGAGAAGCAGAGGATGTATTTATTTTTTATTCTGTATCATTAAAATTGTTATGATTTGGAAAGGTAGGGTGGTCTATAATATTGTAATTCAAGATATAAACACCAGAGGGACTTGGTAAGTAATGTTATTTGATTGTACTTTGTACTTTGCTTTAAGGTTGTTATAACTAAAAGCAAAAATTAAAACATAAGTAAACTAAAACAGATATTGTAATCTCTGCGCAATCATAATGAGTCAATTATGTGGGTGAGGTCTCTTGACTTTTTAGTATATATTGTGAAAGGCATATTTCTGTACACACAGAGGAACTGCAGTTATATGAATTTATTGATAATTTTTTGACAAAGAACACCTACCCCTAATTGTTTTGGGACTGTGCCTGCATCTATTTATTTGCTATTTTAAGTTCTTACGTGGATTATAACTCAAATAAAACCTAGTGAGTACCACAGTATGAGCGGGAATTGGCAGTGGCCAGATCTGTTGAACCAGAAGGAAACGTATATCCGGATCAGAATTGTCTGTCTTGATATTTTTGTCCTCTCATTTTTGGCTTACAAATTATAAAGAGTCACATCTCACAAAGAGTTAACTGTGAAGGATCCATGAATCTCTGTGCTTTCAAACAGTCTGGCACGTTCTGACTGTTTCAATATGTAGGAGTCATGACACGAACCAGGAAGTTTATTAAAACCTTTGCAATGTTTTGTTTAGCATAGCACATTTCAGGGCACAGAATTCTTATAGAAGTACAAGTGTGAAAAGCTGAGCACAGGAACAGCCTACTATATAGAGAAGAATGTTGAGAAAAAGAAAGCAATAAACAATTTTCTTTAAAAGATGTTATTTTCAATTGAATATTGTACCTTCAGGTTATTTGAATAAATGAATAGTCCATATTTAATCCAGGTTTAGACTTTTTTTTTCAAAGAAGAGAATGCTTGGCATTTTTTCAATACTCTTGAATCTTGAATGATCTTCAGCCATTTTAACCATTGCCATCATTTAGTGTGAGATTCACATTTTTGTTTCCCCATCACACACTGCTCACTCAGTTACACCCCAGCAAATCTCTTCATGCAGGAGAAACAGTATACACCAGGATCCGAGGTCTATTTTGCTGTAAAAGATATTTCTAAAAAGAGGTGGCCTAATCAATAGTGCAAGTATCTTGAACCATATCAAGTGCAGTAATAAAAGCTGTCAAACAACATTTTAAAAATTAAAGATCATCTTATTGAAAAAATATTTTGAAGACTTGTATTAAGCTTGATATTAGGAATTATTAAATTCAGATGATTCCCCCAAACATTACTGTAAATCAGGACCTCACAAACTTGCCCTGGTGACCCCGCATGCACTCTGGTTTTCAGGATATCCACAATAATTATACATGAGGTAAATTTGAATATCATGGAGGCTCAGTATATGCTAATTTATTTCATGCATATTAATTGTGGATATCCTGAAAACTCGACTAGCTATGGAGTCCATAGGACAGATTTCAGAAGCCCTGCTGTAAATGAATAACCAAAGAACTGCTGTACTGATTTTTTTTCTTAAAAATAAGGCATTACATGGAAGCAGGAATGGCGTAGTACAGGAGTGGCCAACTCCAGTTGGTTTCAGAATATCCACAATGAATATGCATGAGATATATTTGCATGGAACGGATAATGTGGCTACCCCTAGCCTAGTGGTTAGAGCAATGGGTTGAGAACCAGAGAAATCAAGGTTAAAATTCCACTTCCCTCAATAACTGACTTTGGGCAAGTCAATTTTTCTCCCATTGCCCTAGGTATCCACTTACATCATAAGCTGTTTTAGAAGGGCAGAATAGTGAAGGAGTAGCCTAGTGGTTAGAGCAGTGGGCTACAAACCAAGAGACCAGCGTTCAATCCCACTGTCACACCTTGTGACCTTGGGCAAGTCACTTTACCCTCCATTGCCTCAGGTACAAACTTAGATTATAAGCCCTCTGGGGATATAGAAGTACCCATTTGTAATCTGCTTTAAAGTGCAAAAAGTTTGACTATTAATAATGCTGTAAGCAATCATAAACATTCATTGGAAAGATGAGCTAAAATATACATTTTGGGTTTTTGACTAAAGTTTAAAGGGGGATTTTTCAAAAGTCCAGCTAGAAGCAAAGTATACATGCACTTTTATTGTGAGCACTTTATAGTTATTTTCAGAGAAACTCCCCAGGCAGTTTCACTTTGACAATTAACTAGCTAAAAATGTGCACCTAGGGGCAGATTTTAAAGGCTTACGTGCGTAAATCCAGGTGGATTACGCGCAATGGGCCTATTTTCAAAAGGCCTGGCAATGTGCGTAAAGCCCCGGGATGCGTGTAAGTCCCGGAGCTTGCAAAAGGGGTGGGGAACGGGCGGGCCAGGGCGGGGCAAGGGTTTGACCAGAGGCCTCCACATGGCCGCTATGCCGGGGGATCGAGTGCCGGCAGTTGGATAAAGGTACGGGGTTTTTTGTTTTCGGGCTGGGGGGGCGGGACAGGTAGGGGAAGGGAGGGGAAAGGAAAGTTTCCTCCGAGGCCGCGCCGATTTCAAACACATGGATGCGGCAGTTTTATAACATGCACGCA
This sequence comes from Rhinatrema bivittatum, assembly GCF_901001135.1. Taxonomy (NCBI): domain Eukaryota; kingdom Metazoa; phylum Chordata; class Amphibia; order Gymnophiona; family Rhinatrematidae; genus Rhinatrema; species Rhinatrema bivittatum. The sequence goes on from NC_042615.1 coordinate 94,801,564, forward strand.
TCGACGTGCTTGTTATATTCCCAGTTCCCTCCCAGTCCACTCCAATATGTATGCACACGGTTTTCTTCTCCCCTGTCTAAACACACTCCTAGGAATGTCTCTGCTTATCCCAGCTAAAGGTGCATGCAATGAAAGCTCAGCTATACTTTTAACCAGATAAAAGATGGCAATTTTCAGCCAGGAGAATTTACTAGGGATGTGCTTTTTACTGGAAATGAAACGGGAGATTTTAACAGTTCTGTTTCCTTTCATTTCATTTTAAAAACAAAACAAAAGAAAGATGAACTAATTCCATTCATTTTTGCTTGTTTGCTTTAAAAACAGGGTGCCCTGCTGCAAAAAAAAAAAAAGAAAATCTATTGCTACTATCCTTTGCTTAGTAAGTGAAATCCATTTATGGGATAAGACAGAACCATCTACAACTATGCTTGCTTGTGTGGAAAAAAAGAAAATCCTAGAATTCTGCAAAGTTTATCTTTCTGTGATAAACTCATGGAGTTAACTACCTGGATTGGACATATCTATAAAGTAGAGTCAATTGCAAAATCTGAGATTTGAGATTGATGCATATCCTTGCACTGACTTTGAATTAGACACCAATTTGTTGTAAATCTACTATGAACCTCCAGAGTCAGCTCTAGGTTTATCGGTGGCCTACATAAAAACTGAAATTGGTGCATCCCCCATCCCCACTTTGTGAAAAATACCAGCTGCAGTCGTGCCACATCTGCAGTCTCTTCAGGGATTTCTCCTATCCCCACCTCCTGATATTTACTAGGGATGTGAATCGAGGGTTCCGGCGCCTCGCTGAACGACCTCCTGCAGTCGATCTCCTGCCGGCGCCATTTTCCGTACGAAAACGATTCGCGGCGGGAAATCGCTCCCTGACCCCCGCTGGACCTCCAGGAACTTTTGGCCAGCTTGGGGGGGGCCTCCTGACCCCCACAAGACTTGCCAAAAGTCCAGCGGGGGTCCGGAAGGACCTCCTGCCGTCCAATCGTGTTCGTCTATGGCTGCCGCCATTTTTCGGCGCCATTTTGGAAAATGGCGCCGGCTGAAGACAACAAGATTCAGTAGCAGGAGCCCGTTCTGGACCGCTGCCGTTCCGGACCGCCGCTGGACCCGCAGGTTATTTAAGTCATTTGGGGGGGGGGGGGTTCGGGAGGGTGGGGGATTTAATTTAAAGGGTTGGGGGTGGGTTTTAGGGGGTTTTAATGTGCCGGTTTTGCGATTTTACGTTTTTTCGATTTTTCACAATTTTTCACGATATTTTACCCCCCAAACGGCAACAATACGATTCCCTCCCCCTCCCAGCCGAAATCGATCGTTAAGACGATCGAGGACACGATTCACATCCCTAATATTTACCTAACCCTTCCCTCCTCCCAGTGACAAATTTAGGCTTTTGACGCTCCGCTCCCACCTGTAACTTGGACAACACTAATGAAGCCTAGGATCATTACAGGTTAGGATAGAGCCCCGATATAAACCAGGCACCTCAAGATCAGTAAACGTATTCTGCATTTACAGAAACTCCTACAGCAATGGATGCAGAGCAGATGCAGAACCAGGAGGTTTGCTCTTCAGCTACCATACAAAATGAATATTATAATTTTGATATCATCTCTGCAATAGAACACAAACTCCATCCACTATCAGGCACTCTGTGATGCAGCATAAAATCTTGCAAAAAAAAAAAAAAATCACAGACCTTATATTGTAAACTTGCCATACCATAAACACACTGATTTTCAATACTCAGTCTGCCTTTTATGTTTGCACCTTTTATTTTTTAATCATGATGGCCCTTAACTCTCTTTTTCAGGGTCTGCTGTCAATCTTCCATTTGTCTTCTCTCTTCTTGCCTTCTACAATTCGTTTCCTACATTTTTCTCTGACATTGATCTTTTCCTTTTCTTCTCATTTTTTCTCCATTTCTCACTATCTGACTTACTATACACTCATAACCAGATTTCATCCCTCTTTCTTCTCCTCTAGCTCTCCATGACCCAACCCTAAAGCTCCCCAACATTTCTCTCTATTGCTCCCTCTCAATCCTCTTCTTCCCCTTTTCCATTCCCAGTTATATGAACCCCTTGGTCCTTTCACTCATTAGATGCTTCCTTTCTTACTATCTGAAAAACCCCTCATCCTCCTATATCCTCCTCCTCCTCCTCTCTTTCATCTCCATTCCTCACCTTCCAATCACTCTCATCTTTCAACATCTCTCCCCCTCACCTTCTAGTCTCTCTCCTCTTCTCCTTCACCTTCCTCCCCCTTCTCACCTTTCAACACTGGTCCTTTCCACACTCTCCTCTTCCTTTCAACCCTCTCACCTTCTGTCCTCCCTCTTCTCTTCTCCTTCACTTTCAACCTCCTTCACAACCTCTCTCATGTCTCCCTCTCTTTCCAACCCCACAAATTTGATCTTCTCCTACCCCCTTTACCTCACTTTTCAAACCCCCTCTTCTCCTTCATGTTGTATGCCCACAAACTTCCATCCTCCCCTTCTTTTTCCAACTGCTCCTCTCATTTTCCCAAACCCCTTTATTACAATGGTCAGACAGGAGAGCAGAGCTGGTAATAGCATTTTCAAAATCTCTTGCTAGTAGCTCCTTGCTCTCTTCCAAGCAGATCTACTGTTAGAACTGTATGGAAGGCAGAAGAGCACAAAAGTTGATCATTGACCTTAGGTGTCTTCTCAAACAATAGGGATGGCAGGAGTAGCAATTGTTCTTTGGTTCTTGGGCCACACTAGGAGGGGGGAGCACAACTTCAGTTCTGCCAGCCTCTTGAAAAGAGAGGCAGCAGGAGCAACAACTCTACTTTGGCTCTAAGGGATGTATTGTGAGGAGGGAGAAGCAGCTCTTTTCCAGTAGCATTGGGAGAGAGAGGCACCCCCTTATTGATTGGCATCCTGTGTGACCATACAAGTCTCACCCCAACAGCTGACCCTTTTTCCCTCAAAATAAAGCAAGCTTTTAGGAAACAATCAGCAATTGTGTGGAAGTCGAGTTACTTGCTATGTTCGAGCTGCCTTGTTCCCTTACCAGAGGCCTAATTTGTTATTTATTTATTTTCAAACTTATTAACTGCCTCTCCCATAGAGGCTGCAAGTCCTAGCCTCTTGGATAGAACAGAAATTTATGTGATTATTCATGTCAGATCTTGAACAAACATGAGGAAAACACAGCTACATGTACGGTGATATCTGGACCCTCTGCTGGGCCTACTTGGAGATTATGAGGCCCATGAACTAAGAGGAGATAACTTTGTAGAAATGGTTTCATGCACTAAATAGGTGATTAGTAGGGATGTGAATCGTATTTCTGACGACTGAAAATATCGTATGATATTTTCAAAGTCGTCAGAAATTGGGGGCTCCCCGAAACCGATAGGAAAACCCTACAAAATTGTTCGTGGGGTTCTCTTATTGTTTTGGGGAGGGTGGGAAAAGCAGCACACAAAAACAAACCCTAAACCCACCCCGACCCTTTAAAACAGCTCCCTTAGCTTCCCCCACCCTCCTGACCCTCCCCAAAACCTTTTGAAATTACCTGGTGGTCCAGTGGGGGTCCTGGGAGCGATCTCCTGCTCTCGGGCCATCAGCTTCCACTAATAAAAATGGCGCCGATGGCCCTTTGCCCTTACCATGTGACAGGGTATCCGTGCCATTGGCCGGCCCTTGTCACATGGTAGGAGTAATGGACGGCCGGCGCCATCTTTAAAAATGGCACGGGCACGGGCCATCCAGTGCTCCCAGGACCCCCCCTGGACCACCAGGTAATTTTAAATGTTTTTTTTGGGGGGGGGTTCAGGGGAGTGGGGGAAGCTAATGGAGCTGTTTTAAAGGGTCGGTGGAGTTTTTGTTTATCGGCTTGGGCGCAGCCAATAAGAAAAAACCTGATTGGGCAGCACAAAAAAAAATTCACCATGTGAATCGGACCCGGAATCGGAACAGATTCCGGTTCTGATTCACATCTCTAGTGATTAGTATGTTTTATTTGTGATAATGTGCACTATTTGGAGATTTAGCGCACAAAGTCATCTTGTAAAGTTTATCTCCTTTACAGAGTAAAGCTTTGCATGCAGTTTTACACATGTAAAGTTTTATACAAATTCATAGTTGATTATTTGCTGCAATGCAAAATAAGACAAAGTAGGTCATTAACTATGAGCTTACTGCAAAACCATGCACAAAATTGACTTTGAAGCCCAGATTTTGAAAAAGAAATACCTTTAGTTCATGGTAGTGTAGATTAAGTGAATAATGCAGTAGAAGTATGTTTTTGTTGTGATAGATATGTCATGTGTTTGTGTTCAGTGTTCAGAGGGATGGTTTCCGTGGTAGTTATATTGTACTAGATGAACTGTTTATATTGTGTTTCATATATTATATAATTATAAGGGGTTAGAAGAGGGGAAAAATTTGTTTTATTTTTTGTTTCATTTTTAGGGAGCTTTTCCCCGCCAATTTTGTTTCATGTAATCTTTATTTTATTTCTTTAGTTCTAAAAGAACAAAATAAACCTATCATTAAAATCATCCATTGTACTTGGAGACTGGAGAGTGGCCATTGTAACCCCAATATTTAAAAAGGGCTCCAGGGCGATTTGGGAAACTATAGACCAGTGAGCCTGACTTTAGAATAGTTTCCATTATTTTTTAGTTCTTTCAGAACCCTGGGGTGTACACCATCTGGTCCAGGTGATTTACTACTCTTCAGTTTGTTAATCAGGCCTACCACATCTTCTAGGGTCACTGTGATTTAGTTAGGGTTAGGTAGGGCTGGGGGTCGAGTTAGGGAGGAGAAGGGAGGGGAAGGTGGGGGGGGGGGGGGTGGAAGGAAAGTTCCCTCCGAGGCCGCTCCGATTTTGCCTGCGGCTGTGCACGCATGTTACAAAATCGGGCGTACATTTGTGCGCGCTGGGTTGCGCAGACAAATGTATGCCCGCACGTAGGTATTAAAATCCGGCCCTTAGCTCATAGCCTTAAGACTGAAAACACTTGAAGTAGTTAGATCTATAGAACAAGTCTGTGGTCTAAAAGACAACATTTATTCCTCACTTCAAATTTAAAACTTCAAAATCAGATGAAACTGTGCATATTTAGAAATTTAAAGACATAGAGTTCCAATCCAGTGAACATATAGGAGGTAATTTTAAGAGGAGTTAAACATGTAAATAAACAATCGTAGCAATTTTAAAAAGCCATTCATGCACATAAAGTGCACTTACATGTGAATACCCTATGGACAATTTAATGACATGTATTGTAGCAATTTTCAAAAGCCCACTTACATGGGTAAAGCACATTTATATATGTAAAACCCAATTTTAAGTGAGTAAATGCTTTTTAATGTACTATAGAATGTTAACATTAGCTATTAACATACATAAACATAGTAGGGTGGATTTTAAAAGCCCTGCTTGCGTAAATCCGCCTGGATTTACGTGAGCAGGGCCTTGCGTGCCGGCGCACCTATTTTCCATAGGCCTGCCGGCGCACGCAGAGCCCCGGGACTCGCGTAAGTCCTGGGGTTTTTTGTCGGGGGCGTGTCGGGGGCGGGGCCGATCGATGCGGCGTTTTGGGGCGGGATGCGGCATTTCGGGGGCGGGCCCGGGGGCATGGTTTCGGCCTGGGGTGGTCCGGGGGCGTGGCCGCGCCCTCTGGAACCGCCCCCGGGTCGCGTCTCGGCGCGCCAGCGGCCCGCTGGCGCGCGTGGATTTACTTCTCCTTCCGGGAGGCGTAAATCCGTGGACAAAGGTAGGGGGGGCGGTTAGATAGGGCCGGGGGGGGGGGGGGGTTAGGTAGAGGAAGGGAGGGGAAGGTGAGGGGAGGGCGAAAGAGAGTTCCCTCCGAGGCCGCTCCGATTTCGGAGCGGCCTCGGAGGGAACGGAGGCAGGCTGCACGGCTCGGCGCGTGCCGGCTGCCCAAAATCGGCAGCCTTGCGCGCGCCGATCCTGGATTTTAGAAGATACGCGCGGCTACTCGCGTATCTACTAAAATCCAGGGTACTTTTGTTTGCGACTGGTGCGCCAACAAAAGTACGTGAACGTGCATTTTTTTAAAATCTACCCCAGTATTTATTACACATGCTATCAGGTGCAAATGAGGTATGTGTTCTGCAGATGCTAAAGTATGGGTGTACAAGTACTAACATATGTACAGGCAAAAATGTAACAAATCTTCCCAAGCTGCAGTTAAGTTTTTTTTAAAACAATGCATCTGTGAAGCATTTTGTGCATTGCATTTTGCTATTCCACAAAGTTTTGCATCTCATTACTTTATTAGCATAGATTTTGTATTAACACGATTGCACGCTAGTTTACATACATTAGCACAACTATTAACAGGCATAACATAGCTTATGCACATTAACAATTTGATATAAATCTGCTGCTCGAGATAGCAATCTGTTATAGGTTAGACTGCGGAGTTAGCAATCTGTTAGAGATCTGATGGAAATCTGATGCTTGATTGGAGGAGCAGTCAGATAGGAGGAGCAATCTATAGAGAAAGCTCTGTGTAGCGGGCTCCTGGAGAGGGAGGAGTCAGTAATCTTGTAATGTCTCAGATATCATCTTGCTAAGGAGTAGCAATCTGTAATGAATCTAATATAGTTGTGGGTGGATCCCTGGGCTGATGGCAGTTGACTACGCCCTCGGGAGGATACCCCGAGGGGGACCACCGGCTAGGCTGGAGTATGGAGACAGACACACATTAGCTCTTTTATTAAACAGGTTATTAGAAACCACCAGAGACGGCAGTAGTGAGCTGATATGCCTGGCAGGGCTGTAGTCCCTCAGGTACTGGAACAATGATCCCAGGATGGCTGAGCTGTTGAGAAACTGTAGAAAGTGAATAGGCAGAACAGGCTGCGTTCATGAACAGAACTAGATGACAAAACTCATGTAAGGTCTCACGTAAGCTCAGGAGCTGGAAAGGATTAGGCCCTCGAGGAGCGAGTACCTGGTTCCAGGGAAAGCTCTGAGAGAGCGATGGTAACTCACAATTGTTTGTAGCAGTGATAGCTTCCAGGCAGTAGAGAATCTTCAGAGTGTCCAGGAACAAGGGCCCTTGAGGAGCGAGTACCGGTTCCTATCTGTAATCTGAAAATAAAGAAAAGAGCGAGGCCCCCGAGTATGGGGTACCTCTGGTAAGTCCGAGGAGGCAGAGTTGCTTGGATAGGGAAACCTTGTCCGTAACCTTATCCCTTCCTTGCTAACTCGGTTTGTTAGCGTTTTCAAAGACCTTTAAATATTGGAAGCAGATGACGTCATCTCAGGGGGACGCCCCTGAGGTTCGCGCCCTTGCTAGTACAAGAGTCGGGACGCGCACGTGCGCCCTAGGCATCAGGACAAGATGGCGGAGTTGCAGCATCGAGCCGGTTCGGGTACGCGGCAGCCAGCCATCTATCAGAACTAGAGGGAGTTGCCACAGAGGTAAAGAGGCTGGAGTGAAGGCGTCGAGCAGCGACACAATGCTATTAACATTCATTAAATGCTTGCAATTTCATTTAATGCATTATCACTTGCAATAGCATTAACGGATTTTAGTATATCATCCCCTCAGTCTTCATCAGGAGTCTCTTTGACAATCTGATAGTTTCTTAACATTCTGAAAGGCCAAATTGTTAATACTAATTTTAATTCCTATGAGGTGAAAACCTCCATAATATAGCAAAGTTTGTGGCCCATTTTTCCTGTATACAACAACTGGGAGAGATGTTTGACTGGTGAAATGCTCATTACATTAATTTATATTTTAAGATAACAAAAGATCTGAGGAAGATATTCTTGAATATTTACATCATAAAATAATGTGACTGATTGTTCTCTACATTATATTGGAAAAAAAGTGCTTACTGTGCATCATTATATGTTGGGAGTTTTCACCAATTTTTAACACTCTGGAGGCTGTGCTCTGTGACAGTTTAGGAAACAAGCATTAGAACTGTTAGAATGGTTATCTCTGAAAGGTTATCTTAAATTCCTAATAAAAGTGCATATAAATGAGTTTTAAGGAATTGCTAAGATACTTAAGTTTTACAAAGAGAGGATAGAGAAGTAGACATATATGCTAAGTGTGTTTATATGTAGTCCATTAGCTACTCAGCTAAAAAAAAAATACTGTTTTTAACAATTGGAATGTGCTATGTGCTGCACCAGGTTGTGAGCAACAGTGTTTCCAGAAGTAAATATTCTCTCTGCATGCATGCTGATATATTTCTGAAGGTGACAATCACAACATTAACTAGCCCTGTTGGACATTATAGATATGGACACTGTGAACAGTGCATGTAAAATAAACTCAAGCACAAGAAGTCATGATATGAAACAGTAGGGAGGAAGGCTCATATAAAATATGAGGAAATATTTACTGGAAGCTGATTGGAATATTCTACCTGCAGAGATAAAACAATTTGAGCGTGTCTGTGGAACAGAGCAAATACATATGCAGTGGTAAGAAGAGCTGGGGGACGGAGGCTGGTAGGTAAAAGAAATGTTTTTAGGGAGTGATGAGGGTTACAATAGTTATACAGAAATAAAGGTCAATAAACAAGTTGTAGGTGATATATTTTAATTGGTCAAACTTAATACATTTGTAACTATCTTTTGAGAGCTATGCTTCTTAGGGGTGTGCAAGGATTTTTTTTGTTTGCTTCATTTTTATTTCATTTCATTAGTAGGACATTTTCATTTTTTTTCAATTTCATTTTATTTCGTGTTTTCAAAAAGGAAGTACCAGTCAGCCTTGGGATCTCTTTCCCATTCACACCCCTATGAAATTTGTGACTCTAAAAAATAAACAAAGTCTTATTTATTTATTTATTTATTTATTTATTTATAGCTTTTTTTTTTTTATACCGACATTCGTTTAAACATCACATCGTTTTACATAGAAATAAAAGCATTGGGCGGGATTTTTAAACATACATGCACGGGTACATTTGTGCATGCTATCCGGTGTGCACAAATGTGCACCTGATTTTATAACATGCGCATGCAGCCGCGCGCATGTTATAAAATCCGGGGTCGGCGCGCGCAAGGGGATGCACCAAGCCCTAGGGGAGCCCTGATGGCTTTCCCCGATCCCTCTGAGGCCGCTCCGAAATCAGAGCGGCCTCGGAGGGAACTTTTCTTCGACCCCCCCCACCTTCCCCTCGCTTCCCCTATCTAACCCACCCCCCAGCCCTACCTAAATCCCCCCCCCCCCCACCTTTACGCCTGCCTCTGGCAGGCGTAACTTGCGTGCTGCCCGGCGTGCGATTCCCCGGCACGGCCGCTGTGCCAGAAGCCTTGGTCCCGCCCCGCCCCTTTCACAAAGCCCCAGGACATACACGCGTCCCGGGGCTTTGTGGGCGTCGCCGGGCCTATGCAAAATAGGCTCGGCGGGCGCAGGAGCGGTTACACGTGTAAATCCTGAGGATTTACACGTGTAACCCTTTTAAAATCCGCCCCATTGAAAAGAAATAAAATAAAATTTGCATCTCAAAATTCAAGAAAAATTATTAATATAGGTAATAAAATAAAATTTAAAAATCCGGGTAATACATAATCATTAAGAACAATCAAAAATATAAAACATAATAATTCTATAAGTCAGTAAAAACAATAAAAGACTAAAAAACTAAAAGGAAGACTCTGCTTTAAGGCTTAACTTGTCAAAGTCAGTAAAATATTAGGAGAAGGCCTGCTAGAAATTGGTTTCAAGTCTCAATTCCTGTGGCATGGTCTTCCAAATAGATGGATCTGCAAGTGAAAGTGCCTGTAGCACTGTTCTGAAATCAGCTTGATGGAAGAGGGGACTTGCTTTTTTTAAAAACTTGTAATTTATAATAACAGTCTTTGAGTGTCATACTTATGAATTTGTTTAGGTTTACAGAGACAAGAATTACACCGAGATCTCTCACCTCTTGTGCAATATGATGTTTAATTTGATTATCGTTAATATCAGATAGGACTTTATCATTTACTTTGTGACAGATTAATAACAGCTCTGTCTTGGAAGAGTTTAGCGCTAAACTCATTTGAGATAGCAGTTGATGGCAGAAAGGTAAATCTCCCAAAGATTGAGGGCCTTGGCTATGGTGTCAGTGATGGGAATTAGGATTTGCACATCATCTGCATAGATGAAGTGTTTGAGACCTAGACCAGATAGTAACTTGCAGAGTGGTAACATGTATATATTGAACAGAGTGGATGAAAGTGAGGATCCTTGGGGGACTCCCTGGTTTAGTTCAATAGGATCAGAATTATGGTTGCCTATTTTAATCCTATAGTGCCTGTCATTTAAACATGACTCAAACCAGCGTAAAGTCTTCTTGGGCATTTTCTCCATCACTATGACCTTCTCAGACTGCCTACCAGCTTGCCCGTAATCATAATCATGTTTATTGGGCTGTCGCTATTCCCAGATGCTCCTGCCTTTCCAGTGCTCTCTATTCAAAATGACTCCAGTGGGCCCTGAGGCCAGCACCATTAAGTTGTATGAAGATACCCCTGAAAGGAGGTACTGAAATACCTTTGTATAACAAATTAGCACCAGCTCAGGACCCACTGGCACCATTTTGAATAGGAGCATCTGGGGATCACTCCTGCCCCCTGAAGATGCTTATGATTGCAGGTAAATGTGGTTGGGAGTTCAGGTGGATAAGGGGGATGGAGGATGGAGAAAAGGTCTGTCAGGTCTTTGTTTCATTTTTAAGATAGTCATGCATTGGGATTTGCGCGTGCATGTGGGTGGCTTTTAAAATCCAGTGGGAGCATGTAAGCCCTATTTGTGTGCACATCCCCTAATTGACAAGCATGCTGGACTTTTAAACTTCGCCTCTTAATTATTCTGCTACACAAGGCCAGATACGTTTAGACCTGCGCTCAGGCAAGCCTAAAGTTATCTGGCTAACTTTGCTGGATACAAATGAAAATTGGCTCAGTTGGCCAGATAACTTAGGGCTGCCCCTAAAGGCCCGTTTTTATACAGGTAGATTATATCCAGGTAGAGGTCCATATTCAAATGCCATATAGACGGATAACGTAATAGTTATCCATCTAAATGGCTTACCTGGATATATTTAGTGTTTATCTGGCTAAATTCTAGCCAGGTAACTACTTGCCTGGCTAGAATTTAGCCGGCTAAGTCGGGGGGGGGGGGGGTGTTCAGGGGGCAGGCAGGAGGTATTCCGGAGAGTAACAGAGTTCACAAGATAAGTTTACTGGCTAAGTCTGATATTCAGAGTTACCTGGTTAACTTCTCTGACTAACTCTGGTTGGGCCGTAGGGTTGTCCTAAAGTTAGCCAGTTACACATAACTGACTACATTTAAGATAGCCGGGTATATTGAGTGGTACGACTGTGCCGCTGAATATACCCTGCTAATTAGCCTGTTACATTTATCTGGCAAACTAGCCGAACCACTCAGCAGCTGAGTAATGCCCTATAGAATCTAGCTGGATAAGTGGCCCAGTATTGAAAAACTTGCCATTTTTCTGTATAAATTGTGAGTTATCCAGCTAAATGCTTTTGAATATGGACCTTGCAAAGCACAAGAAACTCATGAACTTTATTAATTGAGGCAAATGTTTATAATCTATAAGGATGTGAGTGGGATAATCCAGACTTATAAATTAAAAGCTGCCTCTAAAATGCAGTTGTTCCAGTTCTTTGGCCTCCCTCTGCCCCCTCTATTTCCCACTATCAAAGTATTGTAAGGAGGCAGTGAAGGGAATGTAGAAAGAAAACTTCTAAAGGAATGAAGAAAGGTGGATCTATATTCAGGCAACAATCAACAAGGACTGAATTACATAGTCTGAATAAACAGATAAGCAAAGGCATAGCTTGCTTATTGCGGTGGTTAATACCCCTAACTAAATTAAGCTATTTCACTTAGATGCAGGTCCAACACTGCTCTCTACATTAATGGCGGGGGTGGAAGGGAAATAGAATAAAAAAAGTTACTAAGAGCCAAGAGAAACAAGTATGTGAGAGAAAAAAAAGTGCAAAAGCTTGCTGGGCAGACTGGATGGGCCGTTTGGTCTTCTTCTGCCGTCATTTCTATGTTTCTATGTTTTCTATGTAACTAAGGGGGTCATTTTGTAAGACTTATCGCGTGAGATAAGCTGCTGGGGGTGGAGTCACGATGGAGTCGCGACAGCGAGAGGAGGAGTCAGGGCGGCGAGGAGGCGGAAGCGGCGGTATCTTCGCTGGTGGCGAAAAGGTAAGCACCATTATCGTCGCCAGTAGCATGCCCAATAGCGCCACCTTTCACGGTGGTGCTATTGGGTGCAAAAGCCAGCAGCGAAAACACCGCGGTGATGCAAAGGCTGCTGGCTTTCACAGGCCCACCCCCCCGCCCCATATTTTTGCTGGATTCACCATTCTGCGATAGAATGGTGAATCCAGGCCTAAGCAAGAAAGGTGCACTATTTCTTGGCTGGCAAACATCTCCCTGACATATGCATGAATGAGTAAACAGAGATTTGAATGAAAGAAGATACTTGCAAGGTACTAATTCAATAGCCAGCTATTGCCATACCTTCTATCTCCAATGTGCAAAGTGCTGATTCCCACAGGATGTACTTATTATGGAGGCTCCCGAGTACCTCGGCAGCACTTTGAAGATGCTCATATGGGCAACACATGCCACTTGCATATTGAACAAGTGGAAGAGCTTTCAGTTGTGGTAGGACTCTTTCTTCTGATGAGGTGGATTGAGGGCTACATGGGTGCAATTAATCACTCCCAGGACATTGGAAAACTGCACCATGGCATTGAAATCCCTCTTCGGGGCCTGCCATTCTTGTCTCTGTATGGGGAAGCTGATGTAATCGTGAACCCAGCTGCACATGGCTCACAGCACATGTACAAGCACCTAGAAAAAGTAGCTTAGCTGACTGTAGTTTGGAAGGAGCCAGATGCTATGAAATCGAGGAAGCTCAGGAATTTTACAAAGCCTGATAGGGCTGTGATTGGCTCGAACTATGCTCTGCTTTGAACTCTTCATATGAAGCCGTTATGGCCACAGCTCAAGCGGTACCTTATGATCACCTCCTCCTCCTCTGGTTGATCTAGCAATGTGGTGCAGGGATGAAATAATCAGTCCTGGCAAGACCTGTTGCCTCCTACATGGTGACATTTGATGTGCCCCCCTACTACACCCTCTGCACTTCTTGCTGGTCTGTCCCCTGCATTGGCTCCTGTAGTGGTACCATCTCTGCCTACCTTCCTTCTTGCTGCTGCTAGTTAGTAGCCTCATGCATCCAGTATGTGAAAACTGCACTATACTAGCAAACATTTTGCCAAGAAGAAGCATGGCCAGATAGATAAGGTTTTTCTTTTTTTTTGTATAGGTTCAGAGCTAGGTAGGTATGTTTGTTTGGGGAATTCTAAAAAAAATATCATGCAAAATTGTTGTGTGATATGTAGGGCCAAATCCCAAATAATTACAGCTTCAGAGGAATAACTATTTTTTCCAACTTTAAACAAAATTTAAGTCAATAATTTGCATCATTTTACTGCAAGATACTGAAGACAGCACTTATTTCCATATTTCCTGATTACCAAAAACATTACCAAAAATGTCATTAATTAATGTCATTAATTAAAGGTCAAATGTACAATTATACCAGTCAACTGTAGATATATCTATATTATACTGTATTATTTAGTAATCTCTATATTCACATTACCAGTCAATTGTAGATTTAATTGCACTATTCTGTATTATTTAGTAATCTCTATTTTTCATATTATAACCTATATCTAATGTACTAAAGAAATATAATCTAGTTAGTTATTTATGTTTTGCTGTTAAGCCGTTAATACTGTTACCCTGTAAAATTAATTGGTTGTACTGTAAAGCTCTGTTGCTGAAACATTGTTGCATGTAAACCGATATGATGTCTAAAAACGAATGTCAGTATAGAAAAACCTTAAATAAATAAATTAATAAAAAATATCATACAAAATGCCAAATTCTATTCAATAATATAAAATTCTGCTTGGAAACAGTGAATAGTGCATGGTAACACTGAATACTATATGGAAACTGTGATTACAGCAAGAGGAAATGTGGAAAAAAGGATTCACACTCACAAAACGGGGAGTAGCTGGCTTGTTACGGCGGTTATGTGGAAAAAAGGATTCGCACTCACAAAGCGGGGAATAGCTGGCTTGTTACGGCGGTTACTACCCCAAACCAAATAAGCCTGATACTTCACTTTCAATGCATATCCAGCATAGCTCTCTGCTTCAACGGCAGGGGAGAAGAAAAACTGATACTTCACGCATATCCAGCATAGCTCTCTGCTTCAACGGCAGGGGAGAAGAAAAACTGATACTTCACGCATATCCAGCATAGCTCTCTGCTTCAACGGCAGGGGAGAAGAAAAACTGATACTTCACGCATATCCAGCATAGCTCTCTGCTTCAACGGCAGGGGAGAAGAAAAACTGATATTTCATGCATATCCAGCATAGCTCCCTGCTTCAACGGCAGGGGAGAAGAAAAACTGATACTTCACGCATATCCAGCATAGCTCTCTGCTTCAACGGCAGGGGAGAAGAAAAACTGATACTTCACGCATATCCAGCATAGCTCCCTGCTTCAACGGCAGGGGAGAAGAAAAACTGATACTTCACGCATATCCAGCATAGCTCTCTGCTTCAACAGCAGGGGAGAAGAAAAAAGGATTCACACTCACAAAGCGGGGAGTAGCTGGCTTGTTACGGCGGTTACTACCCCAAACCAAATAAGCCTGATACTTCACTTTCAATGCATATCCAGCATAGCTCTCTGCTTCAACGGCAGGGGAGAAGAAAAACTGATACTTCACGCATATCCAGCATAGCTCCCTGCTTCAACGGCAGGGGAGAAGAAAAACAACCAATAAGGGCTGAATAACATAGTCTGGGTAAAACAAATAAGCATGGGTGTAGCTTGCTTATTGCGGCGGTTACTTCCCCTACTACCCCTAACTAATCAAGCTTGATATTTCACTTGGATGCAGCTCCATCACTGCTCTCTACATTAATGGTGGGGGTGGAAGGGAAATAGAACCAAAGAGCTAAGAGAAACAGATAAGTATGAGAAAAAAATGTGTGAAGCTTGCTGGGCAGACTGGATGGGCCATTTGGTCTTCTTCTGCCGTCATTTCTATGTTTCTATATTTCATTAACACGGCTTACAGGTCGATACAGTAAGATGCGTGGGAGAGCCGGCAAGTGCCTGTTCTCCCGACGTGCGCCCAGGCCACTCTCCTGGGTGCGCGATTCAGTAAAGAAATATGCAAATTAGGGACCACTGTAAAAGGAAGAGCTTGGGACACTAGCGCGTCCCTAGCACCTGCTTTTTGACAGAAGCGGCGGCTGTCAGCGGGTTTGAGAGCCGACGCTCAATTTTACTGGCGTCAGTTCTCGAACCCACTGACAGCCTTGGGTTCGGAAAACGGACGCCGGCAAAATTGAGTGTCCGTCTTCCAAACCGTGGGCTGCGGGCAGATTTAAAAACATTTTTTTTTTAATTTTTAGGGCCTCTGACTTAATATCGCTATGATATTGTCAGAGGATGTACAGAAAAGTAGTTTTTCTGCTTTTCTGTACACTTTCCTGATGCCGGCCAAAATTAACTCCTGCCTTTGGCAGGCATTAATTTCTGAAAGTAAAATGTGTGGCTTTGCTGCATATTTTACTTTCTGTATCACATTTGCATGTTGCGGGCGCTATTAGTTTCAGGGGGGGGGGGTTGGCCGCGTGTTTTCCATGCGCTATTACCCCTTACTGTATAAGGGATAAAAATAGCGTGTTGAAAACGCGCGGCCAAACGTGGGCTAACAGTGTTCTCAGCCTGAGCGCACTTTACTGCATCGGCCCATTAGTAAATAACTCTATAAGGTTGTTAAGGCAAAATGAACTTCTGAAACTATCTCAGTAAAAATTGTGTAAGCTATAAAAAATGGAACTGCATCATTATTTCAGGACTTGCTATAAGATAGATCTTAGGGCTAGATTCATCATTTATCGTAGGGGTAACGCTAGCATTAATAAAAGGGGCATTCCACAGGTAAGTATCGCTGACGGCGATGGTATCACATTTCACGAAACGTCATTGTGTTTTGCAAAAACACCTTGAAAATTTATTGCGTCCCGCGATATTGTATCAATGTATAAAAGCTCACTTCCTGCTCCATCTCCTTTGAGAGTGTGTCAGGCGTTGGAGTGAGGAGGTTAGTGGTTTGGTTTGAGGAGCTTATGTAGGAGTTATTTACGAATTCTGAGTTTGTTTTCGTGTTTGCTGTTGCCATCTGTTTCCCTTTCTCTTTGTCTTTTGTCATATTTGTTGTAGTGAAAGTTAGTTTGTCTAGTTTGTCATTTTCTGTGGTAGTGGAGGACTGGTGTGGAGGAGGAGGTGAGGAGTAGATGAGTGGTGTGGAGAAGTGGTGTGGAGGAGTGGAGGAGGTGAGGAGTGGATGAGTGATGTGGAGGAGTGGAGGAGGAGTGGGGTGGAGGAGGAGGAGTGGAGTGGAGGAGTGGTGAGAATGGAGCGTGAGAGGAGTGGGAAGAGAGGTGAGAAGAGGGGTGAGGATAATAGAAGGAAGAGGAGGCAGAGGGAGTGGGAGGAGGAGGGGCGGAGTGCCAGGGGAAGGAGGAGTAGAAGTAGGGACAGGGCTAGTAGCAGAGACAGGCAGAAGGGAAGGGATAGGAGGGTGGGGTGGGGGAAGGGGTTAGTCAGGTAAGAATGGGGGAAGGAGTTCAGCAGCATAGGGGTAGAGAGACAGGCCAGAGGGGAAGGGAGTTGTAAGTGCAGGGTCAGGTGGGGGGGGGGGGGGGAGGATGGGAGTGGAGAGTCTGGTGGGATGGAGAGTGAGGTCAGGGAGGACACCTTTCAGGAACAGGAAGTGGCACCCACTTCAGGCAGCAGGATGGCAGAGACAGCGTGCAATCTGCTTCAGTTCAGAGGAGAATGTTCTTCTGATTGCTGGTGTGCTGCAGCACTATGCACACTTGTTTGGAAATTGTGCAGCCAAGACCTCGAAAGCAATAAAGGTTCAACTGTGGACCACTATTGCCCGACCATCAGCTGGCACAGTGTCATACAATGCAGCTGGGAGCAGGTTTCACATAGATACCGGGATTTGAAGGCCCATATGAAAGGCAAGATAGCAGCGCGCAACCAGTATCAGCGGAAAACAGGAGTAGGGGCCCCTTGTCCTATAACTTTCACCGAGATGGAGACCCGATTGATGGAGCGGCTGGGACCGGATGTCTTTGAAGGCATGGATCAGCGGCTAGACGTGTCACATCTCACTACTGGTAAGTAGCCAGATAGTGTCTTGTGAAGGTCTTGTAAAAAATCTGTTTTAGCCAAAACATGAGCTACAAAGCATGTGCTGTGTCCTCAGTGCCTCCAAACAAATAGCTAGCCAGATACAACATAAGGTTGAAAGCACCATGCTATGTGAGAGGATCACTTGGTAAAAGAAAAACTGCACCTCTCATGCAAATAAAAATAAAATTGTCTGCAGCCATTGGTACTTATGTACTCTCTTGTTTTCCCTCTGTTTCCACAGAATTTGTATTCACCAGTGATTATATGGACAAGCACATTCTTACCTCTCTCTGACAACACACTGGTGGACTTGGCTGAGCAGGGCCAGGCAGCAACTCCAGTGGGAACTGAGCATCAGATTGCAGGTGGGATGTTCTACATATCCATGTGATGGATAGCTACCACTTCCCATGCATTAGTCTTTTAGCCAGAAGAAAGATGCTGGAAGGTTGGCAGATAGACCAGAAAGGGAGGAGTCTTCAAGCAGGTTTCTTAGTGACAGACAGTAGAAAAAATACGCTAAGGGTAATAGAAGATGGGTGCTTTCAGGGTATCTGTTGCTTTGCATACTTGTTGCACCTGGTAGTGAGGAATAACCTGGGATGGGGGCCCAAGGTCCAGGGGAATCAATTCCTGAAGGAGCTGTTAGAGAGATGCAGGAAAATAGTATATTTCTATTGAATTGTGAAAGGTGGGCAGTTTTAGGGATGTGCATTTGTTTTCAACAAAATAGACAATGGCAATGAAATTGTCTATTTCGTCTTGTTTCGGGAGCGCCACAAAATAGAAAAATATGCCGAAATTTCAGAAAAATTAGTATTTCATGTTAGTGTGCACTGTTATTGCGCACCTACTACAGTTTTCCTATTTACTGACTTGGTGCGCACTAACTAGTTTTCCTAATTTTGGAGTTAGTGTGCACTAACAAGATGTTAGCATAACATATCCTAAAGTATTCATATCCTAAAATGCCAGGGCCACTCTTCTAAAATACAAAGGGATTGGCAAATTATAAATATGTATTTCATTACATACGTTTGCTGACTAGAACATCACTTGTTGTTTACACTTGTTACCTAGTACTGGCCATCCCCTCATCTTGCAACCTTAGCAAAACAAACAAGTAACTAAGGAGATTGCCAATGGGAATGCAAACCCTACCTCTAGCTAACAAACTGCTCCCCAAATGACACTTTTTAACTTACTGGTAACATTTTTAGTTAGCGCGTGCTAGCATCCAGTTAGTACACACTAAGTCTGAAATTAGGGAAATCCAAAGCATTTTAAAAATGAAATCAAACAGATAATGACCTGAAACAAAAATGACAAAAAAATTTAGTGCACATCCCTAGGAAGTTTCTCTTTGAGAAGCAGGAAGAATTTGGGACGCCTCATAAATGCCCATATGTCCAATTAATTTAGCATTATATTTCTCATGACTTCCTTAGTGATCCCCTGTATTTATCCCATACTTTCTTGGATTCATATACTGTACTTATGTCTACTACTTCCACTGTGAGGATGTTCCATGCATTCACCACCCTCTCTGTAAAATAAACTCATGAATCTACCCCCTTTCACCCTCATCTTCAATTTTCAGCAGAACAGCTAATACATGATTTGTAATAAGACAATAGACTGAAAAAAGATTTTTGTATGTTGCTAATGTCATGCTTTTAGAATATAGAGTTATAGATTGTTTAGAGTGTTCATATTCTATTATGTTCAGTGGACAATGCATTAGATTTTTTTCTGAGCTCATTATTATTATAAGCACCTCAAGGTGTCAAACTTAGATGTAGCTTGGATGTAGCTCTCAAAACCTTTATGGCCCAGCAAGATAGCCTCTGAGCTGGTGAAAATTGATCATTTGGATACTGAACATAAAATGATAATAGTAAACCTACATCTAGGGATAAATCATTATTGGGGATGTTATAATTTCTTTTTCCTGTTCTTGACCTACTGTACCACTTCATTTCATTATTTAGGCTCAAAGTCGGCAATTAGAGACTAGAGACTGAAAAGGAATATAAAGCTTTTAGCCCTGAGACAATCAGATTGTTAATATGAATTATACTTGTTAGTTTGGTTTTACAAATTCTTTTATGCTTTATATTTTTTTAAGCTGGGGAAAGGAGGTGGCAGGATATGGAATTAATGATACACATTGTAGTGCTATTCCAAAGTCAGTTAAGGTTTGCACAAGATAAGCAGACATTTATCTGTGAGAACCTTTGTTATAATTAGCTGGAAAACCTTTATGAGCTGTCTTCTGTAAAGGTTCATCTATCATTTGCAGAAAATGTCAGATAAAGAGATGCTAAATAAAACAGAAAAATGCTCTGAACCAAATGTAGCACACCCAGAGGAATAGAAAGACAAGGTTACTAAATAAAACTTAGCCAGTGATTTATAAAAAGCTAAGAATAAAAGTAGGGTGGATAACTTTAAAACACTTGTGTGCATGCTCATATATGTGTGTATATGGGTGCACATACCACTTCACCAGTATTTTATAACCTGTGGGGCAGATTTTCAAAAGGTTACTCGCGCCGGGCCTATTTTCATAAGGCCTGGCGACGCGCGTAAAACCCCGGGATGCATGTAAGTCCTGGGGCTTGCAAAAAGGGGCAGGGCGCGGTCAGAGGCTCCCGGCACAGAGGCCATTTGCCGCTGTGCCAGGGATCGTGCGCAGGACGACTGGGCTAAAGTAAGTTTTAAAACAAAAGAAAAAAGAAGAAAAAGGTAGGGCAGAAAGGGCAGGGGAGATAGGGGAAGGGAAGGGAAGGTGGGGTGGGGGTGGGGGGTAGGAAATTTCCCTCCGAGGCTGCTCCGATTTCGGAGTGGCCTGAAAGGGAATGGGGGAAGGCAGCGCGGCTCGGTGCGAGCTCGACGCGCACAAGGTGCACAATTGTGTACCCCCTTGCAAGCACCAATCCCCGATTTTATAACATGCGCGTGCCTGAGCGCGCATGTTATAAAATTGCATGTCCATGTGTGCACGCCGGGTAGCACGCGCACATGGACACGCTCACGCAGGTTTTAAAATCTACCCCTGTATGTATATGAGAAGCATGGGTTATAAAACATGCACAAGTGTACCCTGCAACATTTGAGCGTACATAAAGGGGTCGATTTTAAGATCTGTGTGCGAGCGTCCATACGAGCGTGCTACCCTGCGCATGCACATGGACACACAATTTTATAAAACGCATGCAGGTGCGTGCATGTTCTAAAATCGGGGGTCGGCACGCGCAAGGGGGTGCACAATTGTGCACCTTGACCGAGCCGAGTCAACGCTGAGCTGCAATGCCTTCCCCTGTTCTCTCCCAGGCTGCTCCGAAATCAGAGCGGCCCCAGAGGGAACTTCCCTCCCCCCACCCCTCCTTCCCTTCCCCTAACTCCCCTGACCACAGCCCTAAGCGAAATCCCCCCAAAAATTGTCCTACCGCAACAGGCAGGCGCAAGTTGTGAGCACTGGCCGATTGCTGGCGTGGGTTCCCCCGGCACTGCGGCAAATGGCCCCTGTGCCGGGAGCCTCTGACCCTGCCCCTTTTTGAAAGCCCCATGACTTTGACACATTTGCCGGTGCGTTTAAGCCACTCTATGCGCATAGAGCTTTGAAAATCTGGCCCAAAATATGCATGTGAATGGATATTGATGTTAATATATGGCATTTTCACATGTGAGAGAAAGAGAGAGAAAGAGAGAGAGAGAACCTAGCTGTAATGCCCTCATGCTAGATAGGTATTTATATCTCTATGGGAGGCTCACCTAGTAACTCGAGGTGAGGCTTAGGTATTAGTGTAGAGGTTAGGGGCCACTTTGACATTCAAAGTGAGATGTATGAACAGAAGAGTTCTCTCTCTCTCTCTCTCTGCAATTTGTGCTAAGATAGTGCTTCACATAGGTATTAGTACAAATTGTGATAAACTTCCTATTACCATAAAAAACACACCTTTTCCTATCACATGCAATATTTAGTGCATTTTGATAAATCCAGGCCTAACTAAGATAGCCAGATAGGTCTCAAATATTTATATATTTACTTAAAAGGTTTTTGTTACCCACCCTTCCAAAAAAGGTTTGGAGCAGGGTACAATAAAAACTTACACAATTAATGCAAGACAAAACAGAGCCAAAAAAATATATCCATCGTGCTACAAAATAAAATAACAAAAAAAAAAAAATGCACAGCCCAAGAATTAAGGGATTTAATCTGAAAAAGGAAAAGCTTTACCGAACAAGCGTGTTTTAAAATGTTTTTGAATTCTTTGCTAGCTTATGTGAGACAAATGTAATATGTAGCATGGAGCTCCATAGCGTGGGACCATAAATGGAAAAGGAATGTTCCCTGAGCACCTAGAGACATGCTGAAGGAATGGGTGACATCTCTAATAGTTGTTGACGAAAGGAGCGTAAGAAATATGTGTGTGTGTGGGGGGGGGGGGGGGGGGGGTTACAGGATAGATGCAATTCAGGGAAGAGACCTTATAAGAGATTATGGATGATAACTGATGTTTTGCATTGTATACAGTAGCAGACAGGCAGATAATGTAATGATTTGAGGACTGGGGTAATTTGCTCTCTGATGTGGCTTCCCATCAATAGGCAGGCTGATGAGTTTTGGATTATTATTATCCAGAAAAGTATCTCTGTTTGAGACTTATCTGGCTATCTGACTTATCTGGATAAATATCGCTATTCAGACTTATCTGGCTAAGTAGCGGCAAAGCTTCTGCTTAGCTGGATAAGCCATAGTTTATCCAGCTAAATGGCATGTAACTGTTCAACGCATATATTTTTACTTCTTAATTTCAAATATATGCAAGGATATTTTACATATGTAATTTACAAGCTTTTATGTGTTTAAATTGACAGATTTTCCAATGTCTAGTGCATCAATGAAATTACCAGTTTTACCAATTAGAGCACCAGTTTGCCCAGTCCAACACTAGGTTATTGAGACACTCCTGCTTCTTCAGCCTGAACTCCCTTAGTTCACCAAACTGCCCACCCAGTCAGTATTTCATATTAAAGACATTTACTATCACTTACGTCAGATAAAGAGCAGGTGTGAGTAAGCTGCCATATCTACATGCATAAATTTTGCATAAAATACATGAGTTTTTTTCAAAGTACTAACCATAACCCACAAGACCATCCATTCCCAAACTTTGCTAGATCTAAGCTGCCCACTTCGTCCACATGCATCAGCAAGACCAATCAGAACCAGTTACTTAGGCACCTTACACGTACCTTCAGCCAAGTCCTCACTCAAGAAACGTGCATTCTCGTCTGCCAGCCCCCTCCACTGGAATGCCCTTCCCATGGACATTCTTCTTGAAACCTGTACTCGAACATTCAAAAAGAAACTCAAAACCTGGCTCTTCACAAAAGCCTTCACTTAAATTTCTGCGCTCAGAGCCATATCACAGGACTAGTCTCATTTATGCATTCCATAATCACATTAACCAGATGTCTGATGCCGCAACTATTAACCATATTTCCTTGTCTTATATCCCCAACCATATCTCTTTGTCTCATATTCCCAACCATTAAATGTACAGCATGCTACACCCATACCTTTTTAAGTCTGATGTAACCTTAGTCTTGAAGACTACAAACCTTGAAGATATAAACCTTAGTTTTTGTAGATGTAAACCTTTTGAAGATGCAAACCTTAGATTTTGTAGACTGTAATTTATAAGCATTTATATTTATTGCTTAGCTATTTACATTGATCTGTAACTACTTTGTCTTGTTCTTGTTCTCTCCTTTACCTTAAGCTCTAAGTTCCTACGAAGTTAACCTTGTTATTTTATACCCACTTGTTTGATGTAATTTTCCAATTTTCCAATTTTGGTTCTATGTAAACCGAAGCGGTATGTACGAGTACATGAACTCCGGTATATAAAAGCCTTTAAATAAATAAATAAAATGAGTAAATGTTGGACTGCCCTGACCCAATCCTTTTTTTACATGCATAAATTTACTTTGAGGTTTATAAAATAGCATACACACGAGTGTATGGTATTTAAATGCGTATATGCTAATGTTTGCATGTGCAACCTTTTGAAAATTCACTTTAAAGATTACAGTTCCATGGTTAGAGACATGACTGTCACATGATGTCACAGCCATGGATTTTCCACTTTAAAGAAATGTAAGAAAATTGTCTGGTATGGCCCTAAAATAAATCTTGAAAAGAGAAACTAACATACGGGTATTGATCTACTCCTGTGTTTTGGGACTTTAGAAGACAAATATCTTCATTTGTTCAGGTTTTGCCATATAACAATTGTCATTAAAACAATCATTTGAAAGATATTATGCGGGAAGTAAAAAAGATATTTGAGATTTGAAGGAAATGGAGCTCCCATAGATGTCCTATTTTTGCCTATTATTCCTCCCACAGACCTGCCCACAAAGAGCTATTCATGCACATGCATATAAATCTTTCATTTATCTCCTGCAACCCTGAAAGCTGTACAGATTTAATTCTTCCTCAGGCAGGAACATTTCTGGAAGGTATCTTACCACAGCTGCCTAGTTCCCATTATACTCAACAGGAGAGATTTTTGATTCATTTGTTTATTTTCTTCTCATGCCAAAAATAGGGAATCTACCTACAACAATTCCTGCTGTTTCATTCTTTTACATTCTATCAGTAGAAAATCTGGAATAAACTTCTGCCTGGAAAAAAACAATAATGGCCTTTTCCCATGCCAAAATCTCTATTAAATAAACAGTACCTCTGTTCTCATTGGGGATCGAGGGACTCTTCTTTCAAAAATGAGTTGTTCCTGACCAGTGCTTTTCATGACATGCATACCATATCTATCATTCTCACCTTTCACTTCCCGCTTCTGAACTCCCTTTCTCATAAACACATGCATACCTGTATATAGAGATTATCATTTACACCTCATCTGCATGCATATCAATACACAACACAAATCAATCATATATGAAATAGACAGCAAAGATCAACTAAATAGTCATTATTACATATTAAATATGTATAATTTACATTAAAACACTTTTTAAGTTGAGGCTTGCATATCACCTAAAGCTCTTGCTTTCTCTACAGGAATTTAGAATAGTAACATAATAACATAGTAATGATGGCAGAAAATAAACAAACAGTCCATCCAATCTGCCCAGCAAGCTTCTTATGGTAGTAACTGCTGCTCTGTGCAGGATATCCCCATGTTTCTGTTAAAGATAGTAAATGCCACATTGCAAGCATTGGTTTTAAGCATTAATGCAGTCTATCTTGGGCTTCATGCTAAGCTGATGAGAGCTATGTAGTTAATAGAGAATGCCCCAGCTTGCTTGATCACTGTGGTTAGCTTGAGAGATCACATCTTGCCCTAGGGATGGTAACTTTCATAGCGGTGCGCGGATGCCCATGTATGAGCATTCGTTGGCCCGCAGCCAGGAATGTGGATATTTAATAGCATACGCACATATATGCACGCATGTTATAAAATAGCCTGACCGTGCTCACATGTGCACTCAATTTTAAGTGGGCACACATCTATACGTGCAAATGCCACTGCTACCATATAAGTGGGGGGAATTTTAAAAGACACACAAGCTGATGCCATTGGCACGTTTACCAGTTCATTCCCAGTTAAGGGACAGGACTTCCAACCCCCCCCCCCCCCCCCAGTTTAGCCTTCCCTATTACCCACGACTTTTAAAACTCCGCTGATCTGCCTAGATTTTTGTGTTTTACAAGTTACACGTCATCCATAACAGAAGTAAAGTTACGCGGCAGGGGACCCTGGTGTGCACGAGTGCGAGCAAGTATTTACGTGCTAATTTCAAGTTTACATCCAGGAATTCCCAATACCCTTGCTCAGACCATGCCCACACCCTGCCTCTTTTTTGAACTTTTTGCCTGTGTGCACAGCGGCAAGTTCGCGGATATCTGGGCGGCTTTTAAAATCCACTCTGTGCGAGCCAGCCCGACATTTTTGCACATCCCCTAATTGATGAGCATGCTGGGCTTTTAAAATTCAGCTGTAATTGAAGAAACTGCACTGGCTTCCTGTTCATTAGTGTGCCAGATTTAAAATTGTGATACTGGTTGTCAAAGACATGTCTGGTTTTGGTCCTATGTATTTAAAATCTCTTCTTCAGGACTATAGTCCTTCTCACATTTTGCGTTCTAGTGCGCTCATTCTCTTCTTTCTGAGTAACAGCTTTAAATGCCATTTTGCACTGGTGCCTTTTTGGTGGTAGGCCCCACCCTTTGAAATTCACTTCCAAAAAAATCTTTGACATGAGGCGTGCACCTTTTAAAATCTACCCTAAACTATATGTGCCTTTGAGACCACACAGCCCTGGTGTTTTAAATTTTTGCTGACCGTGAATCTGTTTATGGTTTCTGGGTCATGGTTTTATGCATGTAATGCATTCTGTGTATCTATGTTTCTTCTATTCTTGTAACTCAACAGGAGCAACTCATTCAGACTGGCATCTTATAAATATTTGTAAATAAATAAATAACACACACACACAAAAAGAAACATTAAAAAATGTGATACTGGCTTCATAGTGGCTGGCTAGCTTCCTTCGGCTCCTGCTGGTCTGCTCTTCCGCCTTTGGGTTCTGCCTCTTTCTCTAGCAGCTACAGCAGGAACAGATTATTGTGTGGCAGAAAATGAAGAGAGACCTCGGCAGACAAAAAGTACTCAACCCCATTCTTAAATTCCTACAGATAATAAGGTAAGCGTTCTTTACTATGATCCTACAGAAAAGAAGAAAGAACTCATAGACATTAGGAATGGTAGAGTCTGGAAACAGTTACCAAGAAAGGAAGAAAAAAGCATTTATTAGCTATAGTTACTTAGTATAAACAACATGTAACCTCTAAATCCTGGTAAATAATTGAAACATATTGATAAACACTCACAGGGGAATAAAAACTGACCAAAAAACAATCCTTCTATACCCCACAACATAAGCACACAGAAAGCATTATGATTCCACCCCAGTCTGTCACTACATCATCTGGAATACATGGGAACATGGTATAATGACAGGTTTTCACTGGTAACAAGCAAGAAAGTGGATACTCTGACACTCAGCAACCATTCACTGGAGACACACTGCCACAGCATTAATCATTGCATATGGACACCACATGATTTCATATTTACAGCCACGCGAGAACTTGATTCAGTTGAAACAACTATACACACAAAGCAATTGAATGGCACTTACTTGCTATTACTGCCTCCTGGTGAGGAGTACTGGCCAGATACCTTCTACAGCTACTGGAGCACTCTGTCATCTTGATGATCTCAGGCACAGAAACCTGGAGATATGGTGCAATGGCCACTCCACTGCAAAAGAGAGAGAATGCTTGCCTCTCCTCAGTTTACAAAATTTAAGAAGCAAACCTCAATTAAAAACTTATCTTTCTAAACAAACTTCACGATACATAACGGCAATCAGTCATAACTATTTGATGTTTTAACTGTTTATAGATTTAGGTTTACTACATGTATATTTTTGTTAGATTTTTGTTTCTATTTGTTTGTTCGATTTGTCTGTGTTCATATTTTATGATTGTAAAATTTGGAAGCCATCTAGAACATTTGATAGTGTAGCCTATATATATTTTAAATAAATAAAAACTATTTTAAACATATGCTTTATTTAAACTGGTTTTATTATGAATCTGTAAAGGTAATACAGAACAAAAAATGACAAGCATACAATTTTCCATTTTACCTTCCAATTTCCCTTTTCTTCCATCAATCGAATAAGAACACCTAGAAAGTCCTTTATGAGAACATGATTACATGACAAGATACCTCCACCATACATTAAGAGATCCATTTGGGAGAAGCGATGTGGCAGTTGGAAATATGTCAGAACATATCATTGTTGAATATAAATATGATAGAGATTTATGAAAAGGATCTCATACACACTGGAATGATGTTCTGTCAGATTTTTGCCTATTGTACTTTTATTTCATTATAAACATCTCCAACATTTGAGTTTTCCACATTTCTAGTGACAGGGCATCCTCTGAAATCCATTGAAGCATTAGAGATACAGCAAGCCTTCCCTAAAAAAAAATTGAAAAGTCCTGCCCAAACATAGTCTGTGTTATATATATCCTAATAAGCAAAAGGCTGGTATCATAGTGTTATGGGCCCCAAAGTCTGAGAAACCAACCTGGGGAGTAGCACGAGACTGCAAGGCAGGACTCAGAGCAAAACAAGGGTCAGTCTTCTGCCTAGCTAGCCTCCCTCCCCTGTAGGTTGAGACCTTGGGTTCTGGGGACCAGTAGGTCTCTGTGGTAGCAGTACATCATAGTGGTGAGTCCACCCAGATATGGCTTGGACGAAGGCAAGCTGGAGACAAGGCTTGGGCAAGTTTGGCAGGCTGGACAAGGCAGACAAGGCTCGAAAGGCTTGACCAGGCAGGCTTGACTGGCTGGATAATAAGCAGGACCTGGAACTAGAGAAGACAAGGGTGAGACAAGCAAAGACAAGACTCTTATACAAACAAGACTGGATACTGGAACAGATAGGACTAGACCAACAAAGAAGACTGGAATAGACAGGGCAAGAGCAACAATGCAGACAAAGGCAGGGCTTAGACAAGGCAGACAAGGGAAACAAAGAACACAGAAGCCCAAAGGCAGCAAGGCTTGGAACAGACAGAATAGGCCTGAAGTCCTCAAAGCAAGAGAGAATAGGCCCGAGGGCCTCAAGACAAGACAAGGTAGAAGGTCCTTAGGCCACAAGACAAGGCAAAAACAAGGTAGAAGGCTCATAGGCCATAAGACAATGCAAGAACCAGGGTCAGGTCATGGAGTCAGAAGTAACACATTGAGAAGACAAGGCTGCTATGGCAAGACAGATTTACATAGGGATGGGACTTGGGCAAAGGCAATGAGGAGAAACTTGACAAGACTAGTGATGAGGAACCCTGAGGGCCTCTGCTTTTGGGTAGGATAAAGCTGTATAACAGGTGAAATCCTAACAGTACCTCTCCTTTTAAAACCCCTTCCTTCTGGGTCACAATTTTTCTGAGGGCTATAGACAGGTAAATAAGGCATGGCTCAGCTTGGCTGGAAGGCTGGAAATCCAAACTGGCATTAGGAGAGTCACCCTCTTCTGGGCACAGTGTTACGATTCTGCTCATGGCTAGGTCTGCGAGTAGCCTCTCACCTTCACCGCTAGCCTGCCTGCTCTCCCAATGCCATCTCCTGCGCTCCGCAGTGATCAGAGCTGCCGTCCTTCAGCCTGCGTGGCCTGGAGGCCGCCGACGCTGTTGTTCCTCCTGAGGCAGTTGGGACTGCCACCCTAATGCTGTTCTTGTGGCCTGTGGCCGCCGCCTGTCTTCTGTGGCGGTCAGAGCTGCTGCTGTTGCTCTGCCCTGCAGCCCGGAAGCCGCCGATGTCACCGTAGTTCATTCTGCGGCATGGAGCCACTCTCGCTGGGACATGCTATGCAGCATGGAGCCACCCCCAGCCTCCTTTCCTATGGCAGGAAGCCGCCTCCAATGCTGGACCCTGTTTTGAGGCCTTGTGCCACTCCTGCTCCTTTTTCGCAACATGGACGCCGCTCTCCAGGGTCTTGCCCCTAGGCGTGAGGCCATGCCTTTCTCCGGTTCTTAAAGGACCCGCAGTGGGAGTAGCACCGCAGCCCCATCTGATGATCTCATCTGGGTGTTTCCTCTTCAGCCCTATAGAAGGGCTTTTCCTTCAGTTCGTCTTCGTTTTCACAAGGAGCTGCCTGCTCCTGGACTCTCCGCAGTTTCATTCCTTCAGTCCAGGAGGCTCCAAAGTCCATCTCCGCTTCGTCAAGACATTCTGTTCTTTGTGGGAATTCCCTGTATTCGTCTATGGTTCCTGGTCTCTTGTCAGATCCTGTGTCTCCATCTTCAGATGTCTCCATCGTCAGATGTCTCCATCTTCAGATGTCCTCGTCTTCGGGTGTCCCTGCTGTTTTTGCCTTTAGATGTTCCAGATGTCCTCATCACTAGATGCCCCTGATGTCCTTGTTTTAGATGCCCAGATGAATCTGCCTTCAGATGTCCATCTTTAGATGTCTCAGATGTCATTGTCTCCAGATGATCTTGATGTCTCATCTTCAGATGTTTTGCCTTCTGGCGTCCACTTTCTCCGGCTCCTCTCTTTGAAGCCTTGCCCTACAATGTCTTGGGCTCTGGCTTCGCCTAGCCTCCAGCAGATTGTGCTGTCAGTTGACTTGTCAAGGGGCTGCCGTGCTACTGAAGCCTCCTCTCCGGCTGAGTGTGTTAGCGTGCTATCCGGATTCCACCTCATCCTGAGTTTTACCTTGCTGTTGTCTTTCCACTCATCAAGAGTCCTCGTCTTGCCTCAGCCTTGCCACAGCCTAGCCACAGCCTTGCCTAGTGTCTTACCTGATCATATCTCCTAGTACGTTTGCCCGACCATGTCTCCAAGTACTTTCGCCCAATCATGTCTCCAAGTACCTTCGCCTGACCATGTTTCCAAGTGTCTTCATCTTGTTCCAATACCATCGCCTGTCCTCGACCTCTGTCCATCCTGATGCATCTTCCGTTCCAAGATGGCAGGTCCAAAAGGGCTATTGAGTGACCGGAGGGCTACCCCAGAGACTAGCATTGTGTTGTTGGGTCTCTTCCGATGCGTTCAGGTTTGGCAGAGGTCAGAGCTCCTGGCCTTCAGCCTGTCTGCCCGTGCTTGGACATGTCTTGCCTGCCTCAGCATTTCCATGGAGCTCCTATGTAGTTGCGCCATGGTCCAAAGGCACACTAACCTCTCCGGAATTGGGACCACTCCCTAGCGCTCCCGCAACACACATCAGGCTGTGAAAGACCACCCCCTTCTGTGAAGTCTGGATGCTTGGGCAAGAGAACTACTGACTAAAAGTGTCCAAAAGACAGAACCATAGGTACAGGGTGACAAATGTAAAACCACTTGCTCAGGATCCTTGGAAAAATGGACCACCAGCACAGGGTGAGTGGAGGATGGAACCACTGGCATGGGGTGCATGGAGCATGAGACCACTGGCTCAGGATCCTTTGACTGGACCACCAGCACAGGGTGAGTGGAAAGTTGAACCGCTGGCATGGCAAACTGGGCCATCTCCTGGAGCAGAATTGCCAGATTGGGCTCCTTCTGGAGCAGCACAGCTGGACTGGAGTCCTTCAAGGTTCACAGAGGGGTAGACAAGGCAGGTTCCCACTGGACCAAGGCTATGGCTACTAGGGATGTGAATCGTGTGCCCTATCGTCTTAACGATCGAAATTGTCTGGCAGGAGAAGAAAATCGTGTTTGGCACGATTTTTTAGTTAAAAAATCGTTAAAAATCGTTTTTTCCAATTAGTGCGCACTAACGGGAGTTAGTGCACACTAACAGAAAATGATACAATTTGACACTTTTCAGGTCAGTTAAGGTCAGCTTAGGAATGAATATGTATTCCTATTGGCTGCCCTCTTATTTATTCATGTTACCAAGGTTCCCACTGACAGTATATGGGGGATGGGAAATGGAAACAGTTGGTAGCTTGACAAAAAAAGTAATGTGATCAGTCAATGTGACTAGAACTTGTGCCCTAACCCTGATACCAGGGGTGTTGTGATCTTCCTGCACACAGTGCCCTAACCCTGGCACAAGCTGGAGTCAATGTGTGCAGTAAAGGAGACCTGCCTTTTCCACAAGCTGGAGTCAATGTGTGCAGGAAAGGAGACCTGCCTTTTCCCCAAGCTGGAGTCAATGTGCTGTAAAGGAGACCTGTCTTATCCCCAGGCTGGAATCAGTGTGTGCAGAAAAGGGGACCTGCCTTTTCCCCAAGCTGGAATCAATGTGTGCAGTAAAGGATACCTGCCTTTTCCCCAAGCTGGAATCAATGTGTGCAGTAAAGGAGACCTGCCTTTTCCACAAGCTGGAGTCAATGTGTGGAGTAAAGGAGACCTGCCTTTTCCACATGCTGGAGTCAATGTGTGCAGTAAAGGAGATTTGCCTTTTCCACAGCTGGAGTCAGTGTGTGCAGTAAAGGAGATCTACCTTGTCCCCAAGCTGGAGTCAGTGTGTGCAGTAAAGTAGACCTGCCTTTTCCACAAGCTGGAGTCAATGTGTGCAGTAAAGGAGACCTGCCTTTTCCACAAGCTGGAGTCAATGTGTGCAGGAAAGGAGACCTGCCTTTTCCCCAGCTGGAGTCAGTGTGTGCAGTAAAGGGGACCTGCCTTTTCCACAAGCTGGAATCAATGTGTGCAGGAAAGGAGACCTGCCTTTTCCCCAGCTGGAGTCAGTGTGTGCAGTAAAGGAGATCTGCCTTTTCCCCAGCTGGAGTCAGTGTGTGCAGTAAAGGAGATCTGCCTTGTCCACAAGCTGGAGTCAATGTGTGCAGTGAAGGAGACCTGCCTTATCCCCAAGCTGGAATCAATGTGTGCAGTAAAGGAGACCTGCCTTTTCCCCAAGCTGGAGTCAATGTGCTGTAAAGGAGACCTGCCTTTTCCCCAAGCTGGAGTCAATGTGTGCAGGAAAGGAGACCTGCCTTGTACCCAAGCTGGAGTCAATTGGTGCAATAAAGGAGACCTGCCTTGTCCCCAAGCTGGAGTCAGTGTGCTGTAAAGGAGACCTGCCTTTTTCCACAAGCTGGAGTCAATGTGTGCAGTAAAGGAGACCTGTCTTGTCCCCAAGCTGGAGTCAATGTGTGCACATAATGCAATGCACAGGAAGCAATGATGTGACTGCTGGAGTGGTGCACTGCCTGCCTACCTAGGCTTGAATATATTAATGCTGCAGTACTAATAAAAATAAATTATAATTCTGCTAAAATGCCACTAGCCTCACCAGTGACACTAGGCTAGTAGCCTAGTCAGACATTCACCACCACCTAATAATAATTAATTATTAATTCAGTGATATAATAAATCATTTAAAAAAAAATTGAGTAGGTTAATATAATAGATGACTGTAGTAGATTGAATAAAGATCTGATGTTTCTGCTCTCCTCACACCAAACAAAAGCAACACACAAGCAGAGAAGCCCTTCTTATAAAGCTGAGCTAGTGAGTTAAGTAGGATGAAAAGTAAACATACTGGTGGCCAGTGTGGCTACTTAAAAAATACACTTACCAACAATCAATTACCACATATATTTGAACTGTGTAGTTCCAGCCAGGACCACCATTCTAAAATGCACAGTGATTGGCAAATTCAACATGCACTAGCATTTCACGTGCCTGCTAACAAAAAATAATAAACAAACAAGTTCTAGTTACATGAGTGATGATCATCACATTACTTTTTTTTGTCAAGCTTCCAACTGTTTCCATTTCACATCCCCCCAACCATCACCTCAGTGGGAACCTTGGTAACATCAATAGATAAGAGTGCAGCCAGCCAATAGGAATACATATTCATTCCTAACTGACCTTCACTGACCTGGAAAGTGTCAATTTGTATCATTTTCTGTTAGTGCGCACTAACTGGGAGTTAGTGCGCACTAACACGATTTAACAATTTTTAACGATAAATCGTTAGAATTTCTATTGTATTGTGTTCTATAACGATTTAAGACGATATTAAAAATATCGGACGATAATTTTAATCATTGAAAAACGATTCACATCCCTAATGGCTACAGGTTCTTCTTAAAACAGTTCAGCTGAAAAAGAATGCACATGTTTGAGTATGTCCATTATACTGGACTGTTCCTACCAGAGCAGAATATCTGGACTGGAGTCCTCTAGTTGCTGAGGTGGAACTGCAGCTGCAGGATCAAGCTTCTCTTGAAGCAAAGATTTTAACAGGATTTTTGCTTCACTTACTGGCTGACAAGAAGTGCTGGAGACATAACCGCAAGCTGGCATGAACTCTGTGGAACAGGAAGAGATTTAGTTTCTGAGCTGGATTCTGAAAAGACAGGCAGAGAAAAAGTGCAAACTAGTTTCTTTTTAAGCTCTCAGCGCTGAGCTAGTTAGCAAGTTGCTGCCACCAGATGTGATTTTCTGTGTTCTGGCTTCTACCACAGGGACAGAACAGGATTAAGCAGCAGTGCTTTCACTTGTCCCAGGAGTGTTAAGATAGAGTCACAGGAAGATTTCATTTTTCCAGGTAAGGAATTTAAACCACTTGAGCATGCTATGGCCTAATTAACTGTGCAGTTTAAATTGTCTTGATCATTAGGAACGGAACCCAAGTTAGTCAGGCAAGCTGTGGTTTTTAGTGTTTCTATTTGCCTCTGGTTCTCTGTGCTGAAATCAACAGGAGATTCTGTTTTTCCAGGTAAGCATTTTAATCCACTTGAACATGCTATGGTTGCATTTGATATGTTGTAGCTGCAGTTTTGCGTAGGTTAACCCTGTGCCTTCTGTTTAAATTGTTACTCGGCTTGGAAGGGGACCTCTCTCCCACTCCTCCCACTATGTGGCTCACGGTAAACAGTCGTGCACTGCTAGAAGCAGAAGGAAGTCAGATGACAGGGAGAAGAGATAAAGTGAGGCAGCTGAGGAAAAGAGACAGGGAGGGAAGGAGGGTCTTAAAATCTGGAGGGAAAGGAGAGAGGACCATTCAAGGGAGGGTAGGCAAGATTGGAAGGGAGGAAAGAGAGGAGAGAGAGAGTGAAGGAAAAGAGTGTAGACTGCAGAAGAGAGGGAGTAAAGAACAGACTGGGGGAATATGAGTAGATGAGGTATCTTTATGAGAGGACAAAGTTGCATAGAAATGGTGGGGTTAAGAGGAAATATAGAGAGGAAGAAAAGGAATGAAAAATAGAGAGAAGGAGAAAATTGTAAGGAAAAAGTAAATTATCCACATGAATACACCAATGGTTGGAAAACCATGGATCCATATTTTGTTTTAGAGGAAAAAAGCTGAAATGGGAAATATTTAAAAAATAAATTGAGATCTTGGCTATTTGAAGGGATTTAACACATTTATTTATTTATTTGTCGAGTTTTATATACCATCGTTCGGTTTTGCATTCACAATAGTTTACACCTACACAACGGTTACACATATACAGGGACCTTCCTTTTCCCTCTTTATTTTATTTTTCACAGGTATGTATCAGTATTTTTATAACAAAACTGTGAGCAAATCAGTGGGAAGAAAAGAGTCTGTGACTGCCACTGGTCATATTTTTACAGATTGCAGACTGTGTAAGCGCACTACTGCATAAGGTAAGCATAGTGATGCCAGAATAGAAATAAAGACGTTTGCTTGCTGTGCTAAGTCACACGTGAATTCAAAAAGGAGATAGTCATGCACTAAGTAACAGATTTTCTTCCCCAAAGAGCTTACAATATAAATGGAAGTAAGGGGACATATGGAAGACATAATACAGGAAATTCCTTTCCTTTATTTCTCTTGCTACCTGGCCTATTTTTTTATAATTCTCTCCCTGTTTGCTTTGTACCATTCCTTCTCACTCTAGGAACTCCTGACTTTGGCTACCCAAAGAAAGAGCTCTTAATCTCATAGCCTCCAAAATCATCTTTTCTGCTTTCAGCTATACAGTATATATCTTAACACTATGAGAACATAAGACTTCAACCTTAAAAATCTCCCCTTCTCGGTGCCGGCTCCCTCGCTCTATATTTCCCATAGCTCATGTGTGCAGAGCCTTTGAGGGAGTGGCTTTTTCGCTCTCTCTGACTGCCTCCTTAGCAATAATGGAGACTGGTTTTAATCTGGCATTCATCCTGGCTGCAACTCAAAAACTGTTCTTATCTCCATTGTCCAGGACCTTTTACTCTTGACAGATAAGAGATCCTCTTTGCTCTTATCTTGGGCCCTAAGTGGGGCTTTTGATATATCTACCATACCATATAACAATATCTCTGGATCTAGCCTACTGGAGGTTTGTTTCTACTTCTCTAAGTGCTTCATCTTTGTCCTAAGAAAGAAGAATCTCCTTTAAATCAAAGTCACTCAGTGGTGCCTTCTTCCTTCTCATTCCCTAATTTCTTTTCTTTGGATGTTTATCATTGGTACTTTGACTTCTACTCAAGTGTATGGTGCTTTCTCTTTTTAACAAACAGGAAACAATGAATGTGTTTGCTGTAAACACTTTTGTAATATAAAACATGCCTTACATGTTTAAGGAGCTTCATTTAATAAAGATATTTCTCCATAGGGATAAAAACTGGAAATATACTCTTTGAATAAGGCCCTAAATTTCATTGAGAAAACTATTCTGTAAGCAAGATTTATTATAAACCAGTGTTCAAAGAAATGGACTATAGTGTATCACTTTTGATGCTACCATGGCCCTTCTTTTGTTAGGCTAGCCTTTTAATATAATCATATCCAGTCTTAACTCGTTTTGACTATTGCAACTGAAGGTTTTCTAAATGACAGTTCTCTTACCTATTTATTACTAATCACAAATAGCTCATTCTTGAGCCTGAATTCGCCAGACTTTGTCTGTTTTTGACTGAAGAAAAAAGCAAGGGCACTATGATATTTTCAGTGGTCCTAATATTCATTTTTGACTCATATACACAAATTATTGGACTGATAGTGATGCATGCAACTTAACAGGTAGATTTTAAAAGGGCCGAGCATGCACCCATAAACATGTTATTTTAAAATGTGCTTCACGTGTGTATGTCTGCAGCCTTTCCACACATATCTTATATGGAGAGGGAGAGAGAACACCTCTTTACAGGGTTCAGCCTGCTACTCAATATATGCACCATTGTAAGGGAGTTACTTTGATTTGGGATTAATTTTCAGGCTGTGAGTTGAGATTTGGGGGTGGTGTTTCAGAAACATTCAGAGGTATTCGACATAAAACTGACATCATTAAAGAATTTTAGCCCTTATAAGCGATTATTTGTACAATGCAGCTAGCAGAGATTGCTAGAAGTTTCATAGCTTATAAGGGCTAAAATTCTTTAATGATGTCAGTTTTATGTTGAATACCTCTGAATGTCTCTGTAACACCACCACCTAAATCCCAACCCACCTCCCGAAAACTCAGCCTGAATCAAAGTACCCCCCTTAAAACAGTGCATATATTGAGTATCAGGCTGAGCCTTGTAAAGAGTCTCTCTCTCTCTCTCTCCCTCTCTCTCTCTCTCAACTCCTAGGACTGCTGTAGCAAAGTCACACCAGTAAAATGTGCACTGGCTTAGGAAAATTAGTGGTTGTGCTGGACCCACCTCTGGAACACAAAAGCCCTACCTTTTCTGGATGCACACACGGCCTTCCCAGCTATTATATTGCTACTGTATTAGAATTGATGCCTTGCATATTTTAGTAATACATGTTTAATAAATCAAGTTTAGATGCTGAATGGAGACAATTATAACATGCTATCTTTCTTCATACATAGTTTTGAGTTTTCTTGCAATAGCCTTTTACTCTATATGCTCTACTATATTTGGAGGTCAGTAATCATCAATTTATCCAGCTAAAGTTGTCAGGAGCCAATTAGGCTCTCTGCTGAATATAGCCGGATAAAGTCCCAGTCAGGCAGATAAACTTTCTGACAAACTTTCGAACTACTCTCTGCTATGACCAGACTTAGATGGATAAGTTATCCAGCTAACTCTGAATAGTGGAGTTATGCTCCAACTTATTTGCTAAATTGTATCCAGTTAGCCAGATTAGTCAGAGGCATTTACAGCAGTGGGAAATTTAATACCCACATTTTGTCTAAATCCCGTACTTAACTGGACAAACTGTCTGAATATTGACCCCTTGATGTACTGGCTGAGTTTCAAATGTGATTCAAAGGAATGGAGAACTTTCTCTTTGAAAATTCCAGTGTCATGCACTTTGATAAAATCTCTGAGAGCCTCCAGAAACCATGGTGTTAAGATTGGTCAAGCGTTCAGTGAACACAGAAGATATTCTGTCAATTGGAGATGGATGCAGGATTTCCCATTCTTTTAGGACAATAAGGGAGAATAAAATTGTGACCTTTTATTTCTTAATCCAAGATTTTAGGATAATACTGGGCTCATTTCAACAGAAAACTGCAATACTTCTTGCCATAACATGATTATTAATTGCTAATAAAATTATTACTGCTAGTATTAGATATTTTAGTCTGCAGTCATCTCTGAATGACTCCGAAAGCAGTGGAATTTTAGCATTATTGTGGGCAATCCCCCAATGACGAGGCTTACATGTGATTTTCAGGCTAAAAGTACAGTAAACAACCATGTGGCTTAAGGCATGCATATTTACATGCTCACGTGCATGCTCATGGTGTATTAACCCATAGTTTTATTTATTGATTTAAAATAATGTATTTTCTGCATACATCCATAGAATGCAACAATAGAAATGCTGGACAAGTGCAGTGTAACAATGCACAGTGCATTTAAAAATAATCAATTAGAAGAAGCAAAGCTATAATTAAAATGTGTCAGACCTCAATAGTGCAACAATTTATTTTAGGTTTTTTGGGGGAAAGATTGCAGAACTCGAGTTCTAAATGGGATTGGTCCTTTCACTGATAGCTGTCAGTGAAGGGACCAATTGGTGATCAGTAAAATGAGTAAATTGACATTAAATACCAGTTACAGAGTTGTTCTGGTATTTGGCAGCAGACCAGAGGGAGGTGTTAAGGTCCTCTCTTCCATTTTCTGGGGTTTCCTACAATGTTTGGGAGTTTGGGGGTGGTGGAAACATTTTATTTATTTTTCTGATAAATTTACTCTGATATGCCTTTAGTATCATCATTCCCATCGTCATCATACTGATTCTTTGCTCAGCGATATATTATATTAAAATCTCTAGGTGGGTTTTTTTTTTTACCTTTAAATCATTCTTCCAGTTTTCATCAGCAGTTAGGATATGTCATGATATTCTAGTCAAAATCCTTATGATAGTGATGTCAGCAACTGCCAAAGTAGCAGAGACTACATAGAGAAGCTTGCAAATATGGCAGTATTGCAGTAACTGCTTAAGGCCAGAAAACATAAAATGACGTAGCTTAGTATTGTTAATATAGGCTAGAAAAACAAAGATTCTTAAAAATACATAAAGAAGTTATTTACTGCTTTAGCTAACCATTGTATTATGTGTTGAATGCATGTCCCATGCGTGGGTATGAGACAGGGGTGTTTCTATACTGAAGCAGGTTGAGGCGGCCAATTCAGGCAGCAACATTTTTGGAGCAGCAGCAAGCATCCCCCAAAATACCCTTGAAGTGGCTGCTTCACCCTCCCTTTATATTCAGGATGCTAACACCAGCGGGGTTCTCTTGCCGCACTGGCAGGATGACTGCAGCTCTGCAAGATGAGGTGCTGGTGGAGTTCCCATTCTCCACCAGCAAAAGACCCCACAGGCACTGCTGGATGACATGATGGGAGAGGTTCCCTCTCCCTTCCAGCAAAGGACACTTTGCCGCTGGGTGACATGCTGGCAGGGTTTCAACTTCCCGCCCGTAAAAGACTCCATGAATGCCTCTGGATAAAGTACTGGGCTCCTAGCTCACAGGAAGATGACCCTGTGGTGGATCTCATTTTGGAGTGGCAGAGGGTGAGGCCATTTGTGTGAACTTGAGAGTCATAGAGACATACTACATGTGTGTGGAAGAGGCAGCTTGCTTGTGTGTGGGGGCAGAATGGAGAGGTAGCTTGTATGTGGGGGAGAGGCAGCTTGTGTGTGTGTATGTGTGTGAGTGAGAGAGAGAGAGGCAGTGTGCTTGTTTGTGTGGAGGAGAAATTTGCTTGTGTGTGGGAGAGGAAGCTTGTGTGTGTGTGTGTGTGAGGAACAGCTTGCTTGTATGTATATAAGGAGCAGCATGCTTGTGTGTGTGTGTATGTGAGAGAGAGGAGCAGCTTGCTCGTGTGGGTGTGAAAGAGAGAGGCAGCTTTCTTGTGTGTGAGAGAGCCTGTATGTGAGAGAACCAATTTGTGTGTGTGTGTGTGAGAGAGAGAGAGAGAGAGAGAGAGGATAACGTTTGTGCATCTTCTCCCCCCAATCCATGGCAATCTTAGGGTGACTGAAAATCAAAAGATCCCAGGTATGGAGTGGGGACTTTTTTTTCTCATATTTTTAATTGTTGGATATTATTTGTTATTTCTGTTTTGAAATATTTTATTGGGTTTTGAAAACTTTAAAAAAGTGTTTTTGAGTTTAATTAGTGGATGATGATTTGTTTATCAACTATTTTTGAAATGTTGTTTTTATAGTTTCACTAAGCAGGATTTGTGTAGATTTTTTTGTAATATGCTTTACATTGCTTAGAAATATTTTTATCAGTTAGATGATTAATAAATGTTTTTAAATAAAAAAATATGATTGTTGTTGAATATTTTATGATTTTATTATTGTTTTATAAACTTAGATGGTGGTTTTGTTTTTCCATTGTTACACTGCATATTGTCTGGCTTCTTGTGCTTTCCAGTTCAGTTTTTCTCTGCATGTTTCTATTTTTGCTTTACAGTATTTGAATTCTGTATTTGGGGAGGGTCCATCTGTGTTCTGCATGTATGACAAAGGGGAGGTGTTTTGCTGGCATATAGTTTCTGTGTAGGGATATATAGCAGACTGGCTTGTTTTGTTTTCCTAATAGGAGGTGTAGTGGTATTTTAGGGCCTGGTATAATATTTGCAGTGTTGCCTTTTCATAGATAGGACTGTTACTGTTTGAGTGCTGGCATTTAGTGCTGTTTTGGTATGGGAGGTTTGCTAAATTGTAATTGTTATTTAGTTTACAAATAACTTTCTGAGGGCCAAGCCCTCATCAAATGCACTTTACAATAGGCCAATGGGTTCAAAATGTCTTTTTTGCAGTATTTTCTGGTTGGTACATAGCAGAGCATGTAAAAATAATACACATGTTGTTGGGATATTTTTATCTCAGAAAACTATGAATGTCCTTTTTCATGTAAATCTTTTATAAATTTGTAACTTTAAAATTATGTATGGTGAGGGCTGGGCAGAAGGGGACGCAAGGCAGTAAATATCATCTAGGGCTCTTATTACTCTTGCATCAATCTGGAGACCCCGCCAGTGGCCACACACAGGGGCAAATGCTGGGGAAATGGGGTAGGCTATAGGTTTCCTGGAAGTGTGTGGCAGGTTTGCCAGCTTCTTAAAAATATTGTCACTATCTGCCACTCATCTGGGATCCTTAACACCTGTTTCCCTCCTTCTGTAGCATTTCAAATCATTGAAAGGGCCAGATTCCAAGAGGATCCCCGACCCCCCCCCCCCCCCCCCCCAGCCCTTTCGATGTTTGACATGTGCTATAATTTTGAGGGTAGGGGTGCACCCATCTCTTCCCTCACCTCAGGCAGCAGATTGGCTTGAGCCACCCCTGGTATTAGAATATTAATTTTAGGCAACATAGATACAGAGAGATGATTTGCTAAAATGCTTTTTACCACCTTCTGTTGTATAAGATGAATAAGATGTGTAATGTGCTTCTAAGTATATAAGATTGAATTATTACTGTGTGATCACTTTATTTTAGTTCCTCATTTTTGGGCTGATTGCTTGGCCTGTCAGATAAGCATGCATATCTGATAATTAAAAGTAAGTAGGCTTGCAACTTGTCTCTGGTATTTTTAAAGTATTTTTGCAAAAGTTCAGTGTAATGCAGAGTTTGAGGCTTTTCAAGGAACTTCTTAAAGGGGATTTACTCCATTTGTTCAGAGAAATTCCTCAGATGGTTTACTATATATATAATTATTACATGTCAAGCTATTTTAACATACATTCTTGATGATGAAAAAAAAAGGTGTAAAAAAATAAAAAGGCATGTGATGGTACCAGAAGAGAAAGTCTGGCAGTGGGAGGCCCTTGATCTTTTTCTGAGGTCCTGTACCCGACTAATAGCTTTTGAATGTATTGTTGGTAAAAATTACTATATAGACAATTGCTCTGAACAACCACTAGATGGCATAGTGTATGGTAAAATAATCCTACATATGTTAACTATGGAGAAAGTTCTGGATAGAACTTCTTTAGGGTCTCTATTGGGTTTCCCCTTTAAAAAGTGTACAGAAGACGATCTTCTAGAAGGGGATATTCTGCAGCATATGTAATGCTGTATTCAAAGTTTGGCAGGAGGATTTGGGAGGAACCCACAAGAAGTATGGGGTATCCGGTGTGCATCTCCTCAACAAGAAAACTCTGGAGGGGTTTCCCCATGAAAGAAAGATGCCGAAGGCTGAAGAGGTGTTTCTCCCTATAAGGAAACAATCAGGGGACCTGACCTGAGTCCTAAAGGTAGAAGAGATGTATGAGCATAGGAACAAGGAATACCTTGCTATTGCCTAAAGGAAACAGAGAAATGTGGAAATCTATTCTGCCCATCCACCCCAACTATTTATCTTTACAATCTATACAACTCCTTCAGAACCGACTGATGCATGGGGGTAACCAGGACCCAGGCCCGTTGCTGCAACTCGACCCAGAGGCTGAGTCCCAACACCTGGGTCTAGGCATAGCTGGGCCTTGGCCCAAGGTCAAGCCTAGGCCTCAGAGCCTCTTCTTGGTCTTCTTTGTTCTTTGGCACTTGCAAGCCAAATGACACTGTCTGCTGGGGTTGCGCACATTTGGATTTCAAGTGCTAAGAAGAACGAAGAATTTGCAAGTGCAGAAGAACAAAGAAGACCAAGAAGAGGATCCAATGCCTGGGCCTGATCCTGGCCAAGGCCCAGGCATCAGGTCTCAGCCTCCTGGCTGAGGCCCCAGCAATGGGCTTGGGTCTGGGCCTAGGCCCCACCTCGGGACCCAGCCTCTGGGTCGGGGGTGCAGCATCAGGCCTTGGTCCACGCCAAGGCCCCAGCTTCGGGACCCAGCCTCGGGCCTGAGTCCGGGCCCCAGCCTAGGTTGCAGCCCAGACATTGGGATCCGGCCTCTGGGACATGCCTCAGCCCTGAGTAGGCCAAGATCACGGTGACCCTCTGGACCCTCGGCCTTTGCAAGACTGAGGCTTCAGCCTGGGCTTAGGGAAAATGCCAGTGGATCTCCACCAGACCGGGTAAGTGGGGGTCGGGGGGATCCCGGCCTCGGCATTGTTTCAGGTGGGTGGACACGGGGCACCAGGAGGTCTTGGGTTTTTTTTTATTTGGGGCTGTTTTTTTTAATTGTTTGATTCATTTTTTTCTCACGAATGAAAACAAATAATCCATGAACTGAAATTGTGGGAAAAAAAAACCTCTCTCAAAAACAAAACAAAATAATGTCTCCTGCATGTCCCTATTGCCATACCTGGGAACTCTCCGGATTTGGCCCAGAGACTCCGGAATTCTAAAAGAATTACCGGAACTCTGGGCCAATACCGGAAATCTCCGGGTGCTGCAGCAAAACCAATCTGCTTGGACCCAGAAAGAAGAAAGGAATGTCATTGGTCTTGTGCGGCTGAAAAAGTAGGAACTCAGAGATTTCCACCATCTCAGGATCTTTTTAACTCTTAACTTTGCTTCCTCGTGACACCACCTGCTCCTGCACAGTCTGTTTCCTGTATCCAGCCACTTGCCTGCCCCATCCTGTTTGCCATGGCCAATCAACATTGCGATTTCCTGCCCGTGCATCAAACGAGGAGTAAGAAACAGGCAGCGTCCACTTCAGCAGCACAGGAGGAGAAGGAAGAGGCAGCTGCTGCTCCAGAGCCCAGGTTAGAGTCTGCTGTTGCTAGTGTGATTTGAAAGGAAAGAGAGCGAGAATGAATAAGCATTTGTATGAGAGCATTTGTGCAGGAAGAAGAGATCTGAGAGTGTATGTAGGTGAGTAGGAGAGAGCTGAGTGCAAGTGAACATGGGTGTGAAAGAGAGTGGGCATGTGTGTATGGAAGAGGGAGAGACATGAGTAAGTGAGTGAGTGTGTGTTGATGGGAGAATGGCAGAAGTAAAGGTATAAATGGACATGTGAGAGAATGAGCAGTGAAAGTAAGTGTGAACATTAGAGATGTGAATCGGAACCGGAATCGGTTCGGATTCTGGTTCTGATTCACATCGTGTTTTTTTTTTCATCCGGCCCGATCGCGGTTTTGTTTATCGGCTACACCCGAGCCGATAAACAAAAAACCCACTCGACCATTCAAAACTAATCCCTTAGCTTCCCCCAACCTCCCGATCCCCCCCCAAAAAAACATTTTACAGGTACCTGGTGGTCCAGTGGGGGTCCTGGGAGCGATCTTCTGCTCTCGGGCCGTCGGCTGCCACTAATAAAAATGGCGCTGATGGCCTTTGCCCTTACCATGTGACAGGGTATCCGTGCCATTTGCCGGCCCCTGTCACATGGAGGGAGCACTGGATGGCTGGTGCCATCTTTAAAAATGGCGTGGGCCATCCAGTGCTCCTACCATGTGACAGGGGCCAGCCAATGGCACGGATACCCTGTCACATGGTAAGGACAAATGGCCATCGGCGCCATTTTGATTAGTGGCAGCCGACGGCCCGGGAGTGGGAGATTGCTCCCGGGACCCCCACTGGACCACCAGGTACCTGTAAAACATTTTTTGGGGGGTTGGGAGGGTGGGGGAAGCTAAGGGATTAGTTTTAAAGGGTCGGGGTGGGTTTAGGGGTTATTTTTGTGTGCCGTTTTTCCCGCCCTCCCCCAAAATAATAAAAGAACCCCCACGAACAATATTGTGGGGTTTTTCCTATTGTTTTGGGGGAGCCCCCGATTTCTGATGATTTTGAAAATATCGTACGATATTTTCAATCGTCCAAAGCCCGATTCACATCCCTAGTGAACATATAAGAGTGTTTATG
Source organism: Rhinatrema bivittatum (assembly GCF_901001135.1). Lineage (NCBI taxonomy): Eukaryota > Metazoa > Chordata > Amphibia > Gymnophiona > Rhinatrematidae > Rhinatrema > Rhinatrema bivittatum. Next base: position 94,845,573 of record NC_042615.1, read on the forward strand.
AGAGCAAATTTGTGAGCATCTGGTCCCACTGTTGCTCTCCCCCTCCCCCCTCCCCCCTCCCCCCCAGCTAATCCATGGTAATCTCAGGGTGACTGGAAGTCAAAGGTTCCCAGGTATGCCTAATGCTAATGCTGCAGCCTGGCTGTGAAAGCCTGTGAGCCCTGATGCTATCAATGCCTTTTAATAATTTTGTTAACTTTCAGTGCTGGGAACCCTAAAAATAAAACTTGTCTTTGTTTTAAGATATCTCCAGTTGTGAGACTGGGGTTGGTTTAATGGGCTGGTATCAAGGTGAAAGGACAAGGGAAGCAGTGTTAAGAGGGTCACAGAGGAGAAATAAGTGTGGTGTGAAAATTTCCAGCTCTAGTGAGGTTAACCAGTTTTGCCAGTAGGGGTAAGCTTTATAAAATGTTACCTGTTGAGAAATAAAGTACCTACCTATGTTATTTTAGTGTAACAGTGTCAAATGCTTAAAAACTGCTCAGTGCTTGCAAGCTGCTAGGTCTCTCTGTTTCACTTTTGTTTATAATTACTGTCATCTTTGTTTCTTGTGCTTTGGCTAAAAAAGGTGACTTTTATATTTATTAGAACTAGCTTTCAATAAACATTATGCAATATGGTGGACACAAGGATGATTTATTGATCATTTGTCATTTATATTTATGGAAATGTAGCCTCTGGAGCTCTACAGTTGGTAAATCAAATTTTACACTTCCAAATGTTTTTTTTTTCTCTTTGCTGCCAAAAGTGCACCATGTTGACTAATTGCCTCACCCGATACAGGGATCCATTAAAGTTGCACTTGCTAATACCGTGGTTAAAAAAAAAAAAAAAAAAAAAGAGCAACTCATTAGAAAGTTTTAGCTTGGTTTCATTATGTTTTCATTTTTATCTAGAGCTGCATAAACAATGGTTTGATAAAACATAATTAGAAGTTAGATTACCTTATAATGAGAGCAAAGAGGTGGAAAGAATGTAAATGGAGCCTTAGACTCTATAGAGTTGTTCATGTTTATTATTGTATGGCTCAAGGCACTTCTTGTCCCATTCCCAAATGGAAGCAGCTGTTAGCCCCTAGCTAAAAAAAAAAAAAAAAAAAAAAAGAGAAATCCATTTTTATCCACTTGTTCCAGAGTAGTTGTGTTCAAAATGACACTTCATGGAGTCCCAAGCCTCAGCCACGTCAGAGGTTGTCAGGATGGATAGCCAGTGCTCATTCGCCACTTTACTACTCACTTATCTCTGTTGGCAAGCTCTCAAACAGCAAGCTGTTCCACTCTTTGTAATATGTTTATCCCTCAAAGTGATGTCAGCAAAACTCAACAAATCTAATATTCATGCTGAAGCAGATTTGTTGGTGTGCTTTGTTTGTGAGAATTGACTCTATATCACTCTTGCAGCTGCTTCCTCTTGATATGTGGTTTGTGCTTTCATTAGCGTTTTTTTTTCCGTGTCTAATGCTTTACAGATAGCGCTTTGTAGATGAGCAAAATCTATTCCGACAATATATTTTCGTTCCTTATAATAAAACAACCTAAATGTATTTTTCCATCAATTGTATTATGCAGCCTAAATCCAGATTTTTTTGTCTTGTTGGCATGAAATTTGCAATATAAAAGGAAATATAAAACTGATAATGGGACCAGTTTTTAAAAAGCAGACATTTAAAAAATATATTCCATTAAAAAAAAAATCTTTGTTAGTCAAGTTTATGTCTTGGCTGTAGTAATGCTTCCGCAGTGCTGGAGATTCTTTTATGAGTCTTCTGTCATGGACATCAGGACTTGGGCATATCATAGAGGGGATGTGATTGAATAAGAGCTTTGCCAAGAGAGGGAGGGTAACCATGCTATCATAGTGATCTTCACTGATGTAAGATCAGCAAGGAGAGGTTCAATCTCTTTGCATACCATATGGGGAGGGAGGGAGTTTAAAAATGAGAAAAACGAGTGTGCAGGGAGTTTGTAGAAATAACATTACAATTCTAATTCAGATCCCCAAATTATTGGAAATGTAGAGTTATGGAAGCCATAACATAATAGAATATTGGACTGTCATTACATTAAAAATAACATTACAAGTATAATACTATTCCACAGTTATGTGAAATACAGAGGTTTAGAATCTTTCTTCATAGCTCAGGACCATTGTAAGAGGAATTGTAAAATAAAAGGTTTTTATGATATTTCACAATTATGAGAAGCAATATGCTGTAGATAAAGAAACCTTTCTTCTCAAGTCACTGCATTGGTTATTAATCCATTCTTTTGTTCACATACAAATGTATTCACTCTGCAGCTTCTCATTTCCTATCTATTGTTCATTTCTCTTTCCTTACATGAACTTCATTGATCAGGTAGGTTGATCATAGCTGTGACCTTCACTACCACCAACAACAACTGTCAACTCTGTGCTTTCCACCTTGCAGCATCATATGCCTGTAACACACAGCCTGAATTAATCCATTATGCTCTTTCTCTGGCCATATTGAAATCTAGTTTAAAAGCTCAACTTTTAAGGCTGGTTTTAAATTTTAGCCAGTTCTCTATAATAAATGCATTTCCCATAAATGCTTGTTTGTCATGTGTGTTTGTCTTGATTAGATTATAAGCTCCAAGGAGCAGGTGTTGTGAACGCACCCTGTGGGTCAAGAGGAGGGACACGGAGGCACGATCACCTGCTCCTGGGAGAAAGTAGGCCCATGGGGCAACTTAGGGAGGAGCCCAAGACACACCCTGAGGAAGGTGAGCGAGTACAGGCATGGGCGAAGCAGGAACACAGGAACTGGGATGAGGCAGGGTCAGCCGCTGAACCAACATGCACCAGTGAGACCCAGCAATGCAATGCTGGTCTCAGGAGTAGCCCTCCAGCTACTCAGTAGCCCTTCTGGACTTGCCGCTAGGGAGTGACGAGTTCGTGAGGTCAAACGGAGGCAGAGAGAGTGGAAACAAAGAGACAAGGAAACAGAACAGAAGACTCCGGAGACTAGGGAGACATGGAAAGAGTCAGTATACTTAGAGGATTTGGACAGAGGATTCAGATGAAGAGTTGAAGACTCAGAAGACTCAGGATATTTGGAAGACACGAAGAAGAGTCAGAGTTCTGGGACGAGACAAGACTCCTGGAACTTGGATGAGACGAGACTCTTGGGACATGGATGAGATGAGGGATCCTGGAACTCGGATGAGACGAGACTCTAGGAACTTGAACGAGATGAGACTTTTGGAACTTGGACAGCACTGTCACTCAGGGCGCCCTACACAGCCCACTGAGGACTGGCCACAGACACCCTGTCCTGCTGCATGCCCTATAATATTTATTATCATTATGTTATATTGTCATCCAGTTATATTGTTACATATGTGCCACTGTTCTATGTAAAGCCCCTTATCTCTGTTGGGCAGTTTATTGTTATATGTAAACCGGAGTGATTTGTAGTCTCTATAAGAACCTCGGTATATAAAAATTAAAAATAAATAAATAAATACACAACCTGAGAGGCTGGTCATGGGCCACACAGAGAGCGGGACATGCACAGGATGGAAAAAGAATCCAGACAGTGCTTGAAGAAAGATCCAGCCAGAAAGGGATTTCAGTCACCAAAGACGGACATGGAATGAGATGGATTTATTCCCAGGAAGGTTGGCTGGAGATGAAGTCCGGCGGAGAGCAAGGCTGCTAGAGGATTCAACAGGAACAGGACTGGAATGAAGGAAATCAGGTGCAGAGGAGACTGGTACCTCTGGACACAAGGACATCTGGACATCTGGATATCTAGGACATCAGGGACATCTGGATACAGATGAGGAACACCAGGGATTCTGGAAGAGGGACCCAAGGATTGGAACATACCACAAAGAAGGTCCGACGAGGGAAGACACTCAGAACATCAGACGGAGAACATCAGGAGCAAGGAAATGAAGCCATCTGGATAGAAGCAGACCACGGAGGACCTTGACTGGAGAAGAGGAGACATGGATGACCATGGAATCTGATTCGAAGGCCCTGAGGAACTGAAGCAGGGCCTATATATAGGACTAAACCAGGAAGTGCTGAGATGACATCATATGGATAGGCCATGGAGTGTTTCCTGCTGCTGGCCCTTTAAAAGGGAGGAAGAGGTATGTGCCCACGCCTAGAGGAGGCCTGGAGGAAGGAAGAGGGACTGAGACCTGCAGCGGTGTCCTGCCACAAAGGAGGGCCATGCTGGGGGTGGCTTCCTGCCCCGAGAAAGGAGAAGAAGACAGCAGTGGCTACATGCTGCTGAGGGGAATCTCAGCGGGGACGTACCCGCTGGAAGCTGAGTCAGTGGTGCGGCTTACAGCCGCGAAGGAGTGGAGTCAGCGGCAGTCATCTGCCATGAGAGTGGCGTCGGGCCGTGGCAGCAGCAGCAGTCTGGAGCGGCAAAGGCCGCAAAGATGGAGGAACGTCGGCGGCGGCTTCAGGGCTGCGGAAGAGAGGCAGCAGAGTCGGGCCGGCATGGAGGTAGATGAGGGCCTGTCTGCGGGATGGGGTCCGCGGGCAGGAGCGTAACAGCAGGGACTGCCTCTTATGTGTATTTGTACAGTGCTGTGTACATCTAGTAATGCTTTAAAAGGAATACGTAGTAGTAGCAGTAGTATTAAGTTCCTGTATTAACAGACCATGTGAACTTAAAGTAACAATTTATCGGGTTGCTTGGCAAGCTGCAAATCATTGAAATAAAGTTTGCTGCAGCAAGTTACTACAGCTACACTGTAGCATTTCTGGGGGGCACTCGCAGACTTTTGGCGATTTTCAGCTTGTGACAATGTATGACCTCTGTTTTCTTCTTTGTATTAATTTCCATGATCAAGTGTTGGACATTGGCATTTTGCACATTCTAGAATCTTTTAATATGTTACATTTCTATGAAATATGAGCCTGCTGAATTTCACTTAACTGGAGGATATTTTCACAGAAAACTATGCGGTTTTTGGGTTCTTGCCAGGTTCTTATGGCCTGGATTGGCCACTGTTGGAAACAGGATGCTGGGCTTGATGGACCCTTGGTCTGACCCAGTATGGCATGTTCTTATGTTCTTAATGCGATGAATAGAGAGTGCAAAAGATTGTTAAACTAGGGAGTGGATCCATAAGTCTGAACTGTGTGACCTTTTTTAGGGTATTTATGTTTGAAACATTACTCTCATGAAGATTTTAAATTGAATTTCCTATCTACTTATTTCTGGTTTTTTTTTCAGTATTTATATCAATGTCCATAGAGCTAGACTGGAGAAGACTGAACATGAGCACAAAAGAATATTTCAAACCCAATTTTCTTGAAGCATAGAAACATGATGGCAGAAAAAGACCATACAGCCTATTTAGTCTACCCCTCTCAACCCAAACCCTAAATTTTAAATTCCTGAGATGTGTACCTCTAATAATTTTAATATTGAGTCATCTTTAAACTACAAAAGCACAATGTCTTTTAACATTTAGTGATTATATCAATGCTTTTCATGCTTGGTTAGCTCAACTAACACTGGACTGTATTGTACAGTATGGCATACCCTTCAGAACTACTTAATAAAAACCTTTTTGATGAAATGCTGATTGACTGAATTTAGGGACTTAGCACATTGCTGTTAGAACCCCATCATCATCACTGGCAACTCCTTGCAACCAAGAATGATTATCCTCTCTAATTGTCCTATTGGTGGGTCTAATGAAGATTGAAGAAGCCAATATGGAATTGATAGACTCTACTGAAACTAGGTCAAGTGTTTCAAAGCAGGATGGGTAGCTCTGGGATGTCGATTCATTCCCTGATAATTCTTTCTATCTGTCCTGCCTTTCCACCTCTTGTTTGTTACTCTTGCTGCCTGCGGCAGCCTCGCAGTGCAGCACTCTCATCTCCCTACACAAGCTTCAGGCTCCAGCTCTTCGTCGCTGGTGGCGGTGGGCCGTCAGTCTCGATCTCGGACTTCCACCATCTCCTCCGGCCCTGCTCCATTTCCCAGGACCTCCAGCCAGGATGCCTCCATCCGTCGGGCCTCTCCGCAGGGTTCATGAAGAGATGCCGCCAGCAGCGCCGCACTCCTCCCTTGGCGAGTGCGCACGCACCAGTGAAACCTTTGAAGGGCCCACAGCGGGAACCTGGCCACGGACCCGGATGTTGATGTCAGTTCCCTCAACATATAAAAGCTCAGGCAGTGCTCCTCAGTATTGCCTTTACAACAGGTCGCCTTGGTCTCCTGTTCCAGTTTCCAAGTTCTAGTTGCCTTGTGCTTGTCTTTTTCCTTTGATTTCTGGTTCCTGTCCCTTGTGTTCATCTCATCTGTCTATTGGATCAACTACCTGGTTCCGACCTCTGCTATGCCTGACTTCGCCTGCCTTCTCCAAGCCCGAACTCTGCTACGCCTGACTTCGCCTGCCTTCTCCAAGCCCGACCTCTACTACGCCTGACCATGCCTGCCTTCTCCATGCCTTGACCTTTGCTTCGTCTGACCATGCCTGCCTTCTCTGTGCCTTGACCATTGCTACACCTGACCACGCCTGCCTTCTCCATGCCTTGACCATTGCTATGCCTGGCCACACCTGCCTTCTCCATGCCTTGACCATTGCTATGAATGACTTTGCCTCAGACTTTCTTGAGTCCAGAGTTCCACGTTGCTTGCTACACTTTCCAAGTGCCGCCAGCTTCCATTCAACTTTGACAGTGATGCTTCTGTCCCTATCCTCTGGACACAGACTATTAAGGCTTTGGCCTTCCTTTGCTCAGGCACCTTCTGTTCCTTCTAGTCCCTTGGCGTTTGAGTTCCTGTTCCACAGGATAGGACCACGCCACCTGCTGGCTGCTGTCTCTGGGCTGAAACATCTCCTACCTGTAAACCTTGAGGCCCACCTGTCCTGCTGGCCCCGGCCCCCAAAGGCTCAACCCGAGGAGAATGTGGGCTAATATAGGTGAAGCTCTAGTGGCCTCCAGCTTCAGCCCACTCTGCCTGCTGATGGTGGGGACCCATAGGCCCTCACCTATGGGTTGTGTCAACCCCAGCTCAGCCCAAGGATCCACCTCCTATGCAACAGATGGCAAAGGCCATGGATTTGGTGGAGCTGCATGCCCTCCAGGCCATCCCAGGCCTGGCTTCCAAGGTGCAAGAGCAGTTCCTCGAGGAATTGGCCTCTTCCATGGATCGTCTTCATGCCCGGGTCGATACCTTTGTCAATGACTCAGCTTCTCCTCCTCCACAGCCCCCTTCAACTTCACCACGTGCCTTGTTGGCACTTCCTGCGCCTCCATGTTTCAATGGTGACTCCAAGCTCTGCAGAGGGTTCATAAACCAGTGCTATATGCAATTTGTTCTGCAGCCTTCTGTTTTCCAGGATGACTTGATCAAGGTCACGTTTATCCTGTCTCGCCTTGAAGGGAAGGCCCTGGCCTGGGCTTCCCCCTGTGGGAATGCTTAGACTCTTTGCTAAGAGAACTGGTTGAATTTGTGGCTGTATTCAAATGGACCTTTGATGATCCAGGGCAGCATGCTGTAGCAAGAACCAGTCTACTACATCTTCGTCAAGGACAGCAAAGTCTTTTTGATTATACAATAGAGTTTCTGACTTGGGCTACTGAGCTCACTTGGCAGGAGGGCTGCCTTCGAACTATTTACTTGGATGGTCTCTCCTCACAGCTAAAAGATGAACTGACTGTTCGGGAGCTCCCTCCTTCATTGGAGAATATTATAGATTTGACAGACCGAATTGACCACCGTCTTCAAGAGCGTCACCGGGAGAGTCAGATGCTCAAGAGGCCCGTGCAGGTTCGCTCCCGCTCACCATCCATTACTAACTCCACATCTAGTGACAGCAGAGTGGTCAAGGTGGAAGAACCCATGCAATTGGGTCGAGGGTGACTGACACCGGAAGATTGCCTCTGGCGAAGACAGGCCGGCTTGTGTCTGTATTGTGGAGCCCCAGGCCACCATCTACAAAATTGTCCCATCCATCTGGGAAACTCCAGGGCCCAAGTTCAGTAGGGGCCCTGAACTTGGGTGCAACTTCTCCGGCCCCCCAACTCTCAGTTCCAGTTACATTAATTTGGGACTCCTGGTCCTTTCCGGTTCAAGAGGGCCAGGACAAGACGAATGGCTTTAATAAAGACACATGGAATGTGTTGTGGATTCCCATGGAGGTGGGAAGTTGCAGCTGGTAGGTAACCGCATCTATGCATCGGGTGACTAGAAATGGTCCGATGAATCTCGGAGCCAGACTTTGTGAAGGAAGATGTAGTTTGATGTGTTTAGTGCTCAGCCAGACCTTCTGGCCGGGCCGGAACAGAGGTGCGGTGTGATGATGAGCATCTGTGAAGCATTTGGCTCTCTCGGCAGCCTGACCCAGTCTTTCCTTGACCTGGTTCCAGAGACAATGGATCGTCTGTGCCATAGACTGGACTGCAGGCGAGGGTATGGAAAGCAGCACTGGTAGAGGCAGGCGTGGCTGGCAACTGAATACTAAGGAGAAAGGAGAGATGTCAGTGGCAGAGGAGATGTGGGTATTGTGGGATAACTCAGCCCATGGCAAGAGGTTGGACCAGTTATCCTGCTGATCATTGACGTAGGATCTTAGGAATGTCTTCAGGGAGCAGTTTGTCCTCTGGCCTGGCCATTCGCTTGAGGGTGGTAGGCCAGTCAGATTCAGGGTAACATCAAACTTTTTACACAAGGACTTCCAGTACTTAGCAGCGAATTGTGGCCCATGATCAGAAACGATCTCTTTGGGTAATCCATGTAAGCGGAATACATTGTTCAGGAAGAGTTTTGCCAATTGAGGAGCCAAAGGGAGGCTCTGTAGTGGAACGAAGTGGGCCATTTTTGAAAAGTGGTCGATGATAATCCAAAGACTGTGTTGCCCTTTGATGGGGGCAGATCGATGATGAAGTCAGTAGAGATGCTTGACCAGGGTTCGGTGGGAGCGGGAAGAGGTTGGAGGAGTTCCCAAGGATGGCCAGTTGGAGGTTTTTGCTGTGCACAGAACTGCGGGAGTCTTTAACCATGTTAGGCCACCAGTAATATCTTCTTAACATCTCAAGGGTCCGAGCCCGGCAGGGATGGCTGGCCATCTTCGAGTCATGGGCCCAGCAGAGAACGTGCTCTCGGAGATGGCGTGGGACCACCATCTTCCCAGCTGGCACCGTGTTGGTAACTGCGAGGGTTATGCAAGCTGGGTCGATGATGTGTCTAGGAGTTTAAGGCGTATCTTCGGGCTCGAGAGAGCATCCACTCGGGTGTTCTTTGCAGCTGGACAGTAACGGAGTTCAAAGTTAAAACTTTCAAAGAACAGCGCCCAGCGGGCCTGTCTGGGGTTCAATAGCTGGGGTTCCTTTAAGTGTTCGATGTTCTTGTGGTCTGTAAAGATCATGAACTTATGCTGTGCTCCTTCTAACCAGGGGCGCCATTCCTGAAGAGCCAATTTTACAGCTAAGAATTCATGGTCCCCAATCGTGTAGTTTTGCTCTGCAGGAGAAAATTTGTGTGAGTAGAAGGAGCAGGGTACTAAGTAGGGATGTGAATCGTTTTTTGACGATTTAAAATATCGTCCGATATATTTTAAATCGTCAAAAATCGTTAGAGCCACGATACAATAACAATTCCCCCGATTTATCTTCAAAAAATCATAAATCGGGGGAAGGGGGAGGGGAAGGGGGAGGGCGGGAAAACCGGCACACTAAAACAACCCTAAAACCCACCCCGACCCTTTAAAATAAATCCCCCACCCTCCCGAACCCCCCCAAAATGCCTTAAATTACCTGGGGTCCAGAGGAAGGGTCCCAGTGTGATCTTTTACTCTCGGACCTCCGGTGCTTGTAGAAATGGTGCCGGCGCTACCTTTGGTTTTTCCGTACGGAAAAACGATTCGCGGCAGGAGATCGCTCCCGGACCCCCGCTGGACCCCCAGGAACTTTTGGCCAGCTTGGGGGGGCCTCCTGACCCCCACAAAACTTGCCAAAAGTCCAGCGGGGGTCCGGAACGACCTCCTGCAGTCGAATCGTGTTGTCTACGGACGGCGCCATTTTGCGCAAAATGGCGGCGCAAAATGGCGCCGGCCGTAGACAACACGATTCGACTGCAGGAGGTCGTTCCGGTCCCCCGCTGGACTTTTGGCAAGTCTTGTGGGGGTCAGGAGGCCCCCCCAAGCTGGCCAAAAGTTCCTGGGGGTCCAGCAGGGGTCCGGGAGTGATCTCCTACGCTCCTGACCTCGGGGGACAAAAAACAAAATGGCGCCGGCGCTACCTTTGACCTGTCATATGACAAGGCAAAGGTAGCGCCGGCGCCATTTCTACAAGCACCGGAGGTCCGAGAGTAAAAGATCACACCGGGACCCTTCCTCTGGACCCCAGGTAATTTAAGGCATTTTGGGGGGGGTTCGGGAGGGTAGGGGATTTATTTTAAAGGGTCGGGTTGGGTTTTAGGGTTGTTTTAGTGTGCCGGTTTTCCCGCCCTCCCCCCCACTGGACCCCAGGTAATTTAAGGCATTTGGGAGGGGGTTCGGGAGGGTGGGGGATTTATTTTAAAGGGTCGGGGTGGGTTTTAGGGATGTTTTAGTGTGCCGGTTTTCGATTTACACAATTTTCACGATTTTCACGATATTTAAAAAACCCAAACGGTGCCGATCCGATTCCCTCCCCCTCCCAGCCGAAATCGATCGTTAAGACGATCGATCACACGATTCACATCTCTAGTACTAAGACCCCCTTGGAGAAATATTAGCTCAGGACCACCCCTGCTCCAATGGCAGAGGTGTCTACTTTGACGACGAAGGGGCGGTTAGGATCTGGATGACATACACAGGGTCCGGTGCAGAAGGCCTCTTTTAAGACGTGGAAAGCAGATTGAGCCTTGGGACTCCAAACTTGAAGGTCACTACCTTTCCTATTCATGGCCATAAGTGGAGCAGCTAGCGTGGAGTAGTTCTCGATGAAATTCCTGTAATAATTTTGTAAATCCAAGGAATATTTGTAAGGCGTGGAGGCCTATGGGCTGGAGCAAATCTCGGATTCCATGGAGTTTCTCAGGTTCTATGGTAAAACCACGATTGTAGATAATGTAGCCCAGAAATGGAAGACGGGTCTGTTCGAAGATACACTTCTCTAATTTTGCATAGACGATTGTCTCTGAGGCGTTGGAGGACTGTTTGAACATGTGAGCAGTGGGACTTCAGATCTTTGGAAAAGATCAGTATATCATCTAGATATACCATGACAAATGAGTATAGTAGGTCCCGGAAGATCTCATTCTTCAAACGCTGAAAGACCACAGGGGCTTACAAAGTCCTAAAGGCATTACTACGTACTTGTAGTGACTGTCCCTTGTATTGAAAGCGGTCTTCCAGATATCCTCTGGTTGGATCCGTATAAGATTGTATGCACCTTGGAGATCTAACTTTGTAAACATCTGGGCTCCTTGTAAGCAATCAAATAGTTTGCTAATGAGTGGCCAAGGGTATCGATCCTTGCAAGTCATGGCGTTTAGCCCATGGTAGTCAATGCAAGGATGTAAACTGCCATCTTTCTTCTTCACGAAGAAGAATACGGCTTCTGCTGGGGTATCGGAGGGTCTTATGAATCCTTTTTCCAGATTTTCTTTAGTGTACATAAGAACATAAGAACATGCCATACTGGGTCAGACCAAGGGTCCATCAAGCCCAGCATCCTGTTTCCAACAGTGGCCAATCCAGGCCATAAGAACCTGGCAAGTACCCAAAAACTAAGTCTATTCCATGTTACCGTTGCTAGTAATAGCAGTGGCTATTTTCTAAGTCAACTCAATAAATAGCAGGTAATGGACTTCTCCTCCAAAAACTTATGCAATTCTTTTTTAAACACAACTATACTAACTGCACTAACCACATCCTCTAGCAACAAATTCCAGAGTTTAATTGTGCGTTGAGTAAAAAAGAACTTTCTCCGATTAGTTTTAAAATGCCACATGCTAACTTCATGGAGTGCCCCCAATTCTTTCTATTATCCAAAAGAGTAAATAACCGATTCACATCTACCCGTTCTAGACCTCTCATGATTTTAAACACCTCTATCATATCCCCCCTTAGCCATCTCTTCTCCAAGCTGAAACGTCCTAACCTCTTTAGTCTTTCCTCATAGGGGAGCTGTTCCATTCCCTTATCATTTAGGTAGCTCTTCTCTGTACCTTCTCCATCGCAATTATATATTTTTTGAGATGCAGTGACCAGAATTGTACACAGTATTCAAAGTGCGGTCTCACCATGGAGCGATTTAGAGATATTATGACATTTTCCATTTTATTCACCATTCCCTTTCTAATAATTCCCAAAATTCTGTTTGCTTTTTTGACTGCAGCAGCACACTGAACTGATGATTTCAATGTGTTATCCACTATGACTCAGACATTGCTTGGGTTTCCGGTAGCGAGAGAGGGTAGGTTCTGCCATTGGGAGGCGTGGTACCTGGTAGTAGCTCAATGGGACAATTGAATTCTCGGAGCGGAGGCAGGATGTCAGCATTTTGTTTGGAGAACACATCTTTGAAGTCAGAATATGGAGCAGGTAACCCGGTAAGGGTTGTAGAGTTCAGAACGGTAACCGCTGGAGACACCTTTCGCAGACAGCGGTTCTATTGCATCTGTCGGTCTCAGATGGCTTTGACCCTTGTGCCTCACTTTTTTCTCTGCTCTCCCCAGTAGCCTTTGGAAGATGGCTTTCACCGTGTCTGCAAGCCGCGCTCTCCAGCGTCCCCGGAACGGCTATGGCGTTGCCTTCCGCCATGTTTCTCCCAAGGGCCTGCTAGGGTGTACACATGCGCGCTACCCACGTCTTTATTCCAGCTATGATGCGAACCTCAGTGGCGTCCCTCTCAAGTGACATCATGCCATCTGGGTATATAGCCTGTACTTGTTTGCTAGCTCATTGAGTTAGCAAGGATTGGACTCATCTGGTCTAAGCCAGCGCTTCTCAACCGGTGTGTTGCGACACACTAGTGTGTCGCCAAACACCGGCAGGTGTGTCATGTCTCCCGGTGTCCCACTACCCCGTTCTTCTTTCCTTTTGCCTTTTTCCAGCCCCCGCGGGCCAATTGGAAGCCTCCTTTCTTCCTACCCCCATTGCCCAATGGGAAGCCTCCTTCATTCTGCCTGCCCCTGCGCAAGCCAATTGGAAGCCTCCTCCCTACCAGTGGGAGTAGGAAGAAGGGAGGAAGCTTTTGATTGGCCGGTGAGGCAGGCATCAGAATGCCCGGGGGTGGGGTGGGAGGAATAGAAGTTTTTGAACTCCGACGAAGCAAGGCAGCGCGGTGAAGAGGAAACCCGACCCCCGACGAAGCAGAGCCGCCATGGGAGCCCATTCCCATGGCAGCGAAGAGTAAACCCGACCCGACCAATCAAGGCTTCCACAGCCCATGGCGGCGAAGAGGAAACCCGATCCCGACCAAGCAAGGCCGCCACAGACTGTGGCGGTGAAGAGAAAACCCTACCCTGACCACCACGGAAGCCCATTCCCTTGGTGGCAAAAAAGAAGGCCCGCCGGAGTAAAACCATGGCGGAACTGGAACCCATCCCTGCAGTGAAGGAAGATGTTTTTGGTGAGAGCTGGAGCATCTGTGTGTGAATGAGTGCCTGGCTGAGTGCCGGTGCGTCTGTGTGTGACGGAGTGCCTGGCTGAGTGCTGGTGCGTCTGTGTGTGAATGAGTTCCTGGATGAGTGCTGGTGCGTCTCTGTGTGAACGAGTGCCTGGATGAGAGCTGGTGCGTCTCTGTGTGAATGAGTGCCTGGATGAGAGCTGGTGCATCTGTGTGTGAATGAGTGCCTGGCTGAGTGCTGGTACATCTGTGTGTGAATGAGTGCCTGGCTGAGAGCTGGTGCGTCTCTGTGTGAATGAGTGCCTGGCTGAGTGCTGGTGTGGATGGGTGTGAATGGGTGCTTGGGTGAGAGCTTGTGTGGATGGGTGTGAATGGGTACCTGGGTGAGAGCTTGTGTGGGTGGGTGCCTGGGTGAGAGCTTGTGTGTGTGGGTGTGAATGGATGCCTAGGTGGTAGCTTGTGTGAGTGGGTGTGAATGGATGCCTGGGTGAGTGCTTGTGTGGGTGAGTGTGAATGGATGCCTGGCTGAGAGATTGTGGGTGTGAATGAGTGCCTGGATGTCAGCTGGTGTGAATGGGTGCTTGGGTGAGAGCTTGTGTGTGTGGGTGTGAATGGAAGCCTGGGTGAGAGCTTGTGTCTGTGGGTGTGAATGGATGCCTGGGTGAGAGCTTGTGTGTGGGTGTGAATGGGTTCCTGGGTGAGAGCTTGTGGGTGTGAATGGGTGCCTGGGTGAGAGCTGGTGTGAATGGGTGCTTGGTTGAGAGCTTGTGTATGTGGGTGTGAATGGAAGCCTGGGTGAGAGCTCGTGTGAATGGGTGGTTGGGTGAGAGCATGTGTTTGTGGGTGTGAATGAGTGCTTGGGTGAGAGCTTGGTCTGTGGGTGTGAATGGAAGCCTGGGTGAGAGCTTGTGTGGGTGTGAATAGATGCCTGGTTGAGAGCTTGTGTGTGGGTGTGAATGGGTGCTTGGGTGAGAGCATGTGTTTGTGGGTGTGAATGGGTGCTTGGGTGAGAACCTGTGTGTGTGGGTGTGAATGGGTGCTTGGGTGAGATCTTGTGTGTGTGGGTGTGAATGGGTGCTTGGGTGAGAGCTTGGTCTGTGGGTGTGAATGGATGCATGGGTGAGAGCTGGTATGAATGGGTGCTTGGGTAAGAGCCTGTGTGTGTGGGTGTGAATGGGTGACTGGGTGAGAGCTGGTGTGAATGGGTGCTTGGGTGAGAGCTTGTGTGTGTGGGTATGAGTGGGTGCTTGGGTGAGAGCTTGTGTGTGTGTGGGTGTGAATGAGTGCTTGGGTGAGAGCTTGTGTCTGTAGGTGTGAATGGATGTATGGGTGAGAGCTGGTGTGAATGGGTGCTTGGGTGAGAGCTTGTGGGTGTGAATGGAAGCCTGGGTGAGAGCTTGTGTCTGTGGGTGTGAATGGGTGCCAGGGTGAGAGCTGGTGTGAATGGAAGCCTGGGTAAGAGTTTCTGTCTGTGGGTGTGAATGGATGCTAGGGTGAGAGCTTGTGTGTGTGGGTGTGAATGGATGCCTGGGTGAGAGCTTGTGTGTGTGGGTGTGAATGGGAGCTTGGTTGAGAGGTTGTGGATGTAAATGGGTGCTTGGGTGAGAGCTTGTGTGTGTGGGTGTGAATGGATGCATGGGTGAGAGCTTGTGTCTGTGGGTGTGAATGGAAGCCTGGGTAAGAGCTGGTGTGAATGGGTGCGAGAGCATTTGTGTGTGATTGAGAGCTTGTATATAAGAGACCATGAGTGTGATTGAGAGAGAGAGAGAGACTGGTCAGGGTGGTGATGTGTTTCTGTGTGAGAGAGAGAGACTGGTCAGGAAGATGATTAGTGTGCATATGTGAGAGAGAGACTGGTCAGGAAGATGACTGGTGTGAGAGAGAGACCGAGACTGGTCGTGGGGTCTAATTTGGGGGGGGGGGGGGTGGTGACTGGTTGTGGGCGCTAAGGAAGAAGACTGTGAGGACAGAACTTCAGCAGCCCTTGCTGCTTCTGGTGAGTGCTATTGGCCTGGAAGGGAAAGGAATAGGAGAGTTGCTGGAGAGAGTAAGTAAAGGTGGCTTTTTAAGGTAATTTTTCTTGATTGACTGCCATTTGAATTATTGGGTAATATGCGATGACTGCTGTTTTGAAATATTTATTGATATTTGGACATGTTTTAATAATTTTTATGAGTTTTTAATTGTTGGATATTATTCTGTTCAGCAGTTGTTTTGTAACATTTTTAGTATAGCTTTACAATTATTTCTGTGTGGGGCTCTATAGCAGCTTGGCTTATTCTGTTTTCCCAATAGGCAATATATTAGTGTTTAGGGCCTGGTTTAATAGTTGTATTTCTTAGATACGGTTGTTACTGTTTGAGTGTATTCCATAATGCAGGTGTAACTTTTTGCACATTAGTTTGTGTGCATTTTTGCAAATCCTGTGATTCTGTTAGGTGCTATATTTCTCTTTCCATTTCTCCAGGTTTGCACTGCATGCAGAGTGGCTTTTTTGGTTTTCCATTCCAGTTTCTGTCTCCATATTTATAATTTGTAGTTTTTCTGTACTTGGTGAAGGGTGTGTGACCGAGAAGAGGTATTTAACTAGCATGTAGGCATTTGTATCAATCTTATTTGTTGTGTTTTCTCAATAGGATATGCATTAGTGGTAAAATACTGTCTTTTCATAAGGAAGGCTATTTTGCCTGGTAGTAAAAGGAGTTTGTTTTGCTTTTACTGGGATGTCATCAGAACCAGAATATTTTTTTTGTATGGCGAATTGTACAGGGTAATGCCCTGCTCAATCCTGGGGGTTGAGGGGATTCCTGTGGATGCAGAGTGCATGTTTACATTTAGCCCCGTGATGGTCACATGTTCAGTGTGTCACGCATGTGAGAACCATCTGTCAGGTGTGTTCTGGCCAAAAAAAGGTTGAGAACCACTGGTCTAAGCTACTTTGCCGCTTCTGTGCTGCTGCTGGAAGCTCTCTCTCTGCCCTTCGGGGTAATCTCTAACCTGGGTACCCACTCCTCGGGGGCCCTCTGCTTTATTTCAGGTGCCTTTCTGGGATCAGGTACTAACTCCTCGAGGGCCTGCTCTCCTTGCCTCGGTGCCTGTATCATCTACTTCTGCCTGGTGGAATCACCAACCTACAACTACCATCTAGTGAGTAATCTAACTCTCAGTCTGTCTCATCTACGGCATTGCCTTGCTGGGAAACCTACACTGGAAACCCCCTATACCAACGTGGTGAGACGGGTTCCCTCTGCCGAGGGTCCTGAGACTGCTACCTCTGGATCACCTCACTACTGCCACCACTGGTGGTATACATCAAGCTGTACAATAAAAGATCTAATTCTGTATTTGTGCATCCTGAGTCTAGCCCAGTACTGTGGCTCCCCACGGGGGTTCTCCCCGTGGGCGTGGTCATCTGCCACAGTACCCAAGAATCCACCCAAACACTGCTAACCCATAACAGGTTCTGGTCCTGGGGTCCCCATTGAATTAACTGCAGGGATTGCCAGTCGAAGTGGGGTCCATGTACTTGGAGCCAGGGAAGTCCTAGGATTCCAAATGTGTGGAAGGGTTCAGGACATACAGTGATATTTCCTCTTCATGAAGGATTCCCATGGTAAGGCAGAAGGCCACGGTGCGATGAGTGATGCATCCAGGGAGGTGCTCTCCCTGGATTGATGTGATGCGGAGAGGTACTTCCAGAGGTTGAAATGGGAACTGGAGTAGTGTGACGATGTCGACCAGAATAAAATTGCCACTCGCCCCAGTGTCCACGAGTGCGGTAGTGGCAAAGGAGCGTGATTCCCTAAGGAGGGACACAGGGAGTAATAATTGGGGGCCATTAACAGTAGCGCACAAGCTCGGGACCCCCACCGGGTTCAGGCTTTGCAGTTTCCCAGATGTATGGGGCCAGACTGCAGGAGGTGTCCGGAACTACTCCAATAAAGGCAAATACCTTGTTTCTTACGTCGGAGACGTTCTTCAGGAGACAGGCGTCTGCGATTAATTTGCATCAGTTCCTCTGATGATGGAGGAAATACCGGTAAGGCCTTCAACTGGGGGCTCGCGGCACGAGCTGGGCATGAGGCAGAAGGCCGGAGGACTTTTACCTCCTGGTTTCGCTGTTGTAGGCGATGATCAGTCTTACCAACCAGGGAAATCAGGTTTTCGAGAGATGTGGGAATCCCTCAAGCAGCCAGCTCATCTTTGAGAGCTGGAGACAGGCCCTCTAGGTAAATTGCCCATAGGCATTCTTCTTGTCATCCCAGTTCTGTGGCTAGTGTTCTAAACTTCACCTTGAATTTGGTGAGCAAATGCGAGCCTTGACGGAGGTGGAGAAGATGATGACCTGCAACTGCCTGTCAGCCGAGGTCTTCAAAGGTCTGCTTGAACATTTATTTATTTAAAAACTTTTCTATACCGTCGCTAAGTTATATACCATCGCAACGGTTTACAAATAGGCATATAGACTAAGGTAAGTAAATGTAGGATATCGTACATTCTAACAGGTGCCAATAAAGTTCGGTTACAATTTCATAAATAAAATCATTATTTGAGTAATGTTTGTCAAGTCCAGGTATATTATTGAGTTACTATCGCTTTGAAATATTACTTCTTAAATGTAGGATTGAGTAAATTCATTCTCATCTGCATTACCCTGTACTTTCATTCTCTACCCTCCACACTCTTTAGTGAAGGCTTTTTTAAAGAGCCATGTTTTTAGATTTTTCTTAAAAGTTTTGAGATTATTCTATAATCTGAGTTCGGGGGGCATCGTGTTCCATAGTATGGGCCCAGCCAATGATAAAGCCCTTTCTCTCACTTGGGTTAATTTTGCTGACTTTACTGAAGGGATTTTTAGTAGTGCTTTGTTTGCTGAGCGGAGGTTTCTTTGTGGAACGTGTACTCGTAAGTCTGTGTTTAGCTAGTCTGCTTCTTTATCATATATTAGTTTGTGTATGGTGCATAAGGCTTTGTATTTTATCCTGTATTCGATGGGTAACCAATGTAAGTCTGCTAGAGTTTTGGTCATATGGTCCCTCCTCTTTTTTCCCATTAGTATTCTGGCTGCAGTATTTTGAAGTATCTGGAGTGGTCTTATCGATGTGCTTGGGAGTCCTAGTAAGAGTGTGTTGCAGTAGTCAGTGCTAGAAAAGATAAGTGTTTGCAATACTGTTCTGAAGTGGGCAGGTGTGAGTAATGGTTTCAATCTTCTGAGGACCATAAGTTTTGCGTAGCCTTCTCTTACTTTTATAGATATGTGTTGCTTCAGGTTGATTTCTGGGTCCATTATTACTCCCAGATTCCTTACTTTTTCAGCTAGCTCAATTTTTTGGTTATTTCTTAGGGTCATCGGTGTTTGAATGATTTTAGTATGTTTTCTCTCAAGGTGAAGGAGTTCAGTTTTGTCAATGTTGATAACCAGTTCCATCTGGTTTAGTAGTTGTTTAATTATGTCTAGGTACATGTTAGCTAGACTTAATGTTTTTTCAATTGTGTCATCTATTGGTAGAATTAATTGTATGTTGTCTGCGTATATGTAATGTATTATCCCTAGGCCTGCCAACAGATGACTTTAGGGTAGCATATATATGTTAAAGAGGGTAGCAGACAGCGCTGAACCCTGAGGTACTCCTGTTTCAAGTTTAAATTTTTCTGATAATGTGTTTTTTATCTGGACTTGAAAGAACCTGTTGTTTAGGTAGGATCTGAACCAGTTTATTGGAGATGAAGTGGGAGAGGTGACGGGGGATGTCATCAGAATGCTCCCAAAGTGGGGAAGCCCATGCCAGGGCTTTCCCCTCAAGGCGTGAGAGGATGAAGGTGATCTTGGTGATTTCACTTGGAAACAGCGCAGGCTGTAGTGCAAACTGCATAAAACATTGGTTGATGAAGCCTTGGCAGAGGCACAGATCCCCATTGAAATGGGGTGGAGCAGGGAGGGTCAAGATGCCTATGGGGACAGGGTTTGAGCAAAACCCCCTGAGTTGGCCATAAGTGAATCCTCTAGTTGAGACCATAGTCTATCCACAGATGAAGCCAATGCTTCCATGGTTCGCTGTTGTTCTTAGATATGAGTGGCTAGGCCAAGGATAGCCTGCAAGGCGGGAGACTCCACAGAGTCCATGGCCTTGGAAACCTGTTGCGCTGGAGGTGGACCCTTGGCCTGGTGCAGGATTAGTACGGCCCTCAGGTCAGACCTGGAGAGTGCCTGCCACCAGGCAGCAGAGCACAGGAGGAGACAGAGGCTAGCTGGAGCTTCGCCAGTAGCAACCCAGGGTTCCCTCAGGTTGAGCCCTTGGATACCCGGGCCGCCTGGTCTTAGGTGGGCCTTGCAGGGTCTCTTAGAGAGGAAGCGCAGGGGAGTGCCCACCATGAACAAGGGTGCACAGTCGATGCCCAAGCATGAATGTCTAGAGGTCGCAGGAGGCCAGAAGAGAGTGTCTGAGTGGATAGCGAGGTTCAAGGACAGTTCAGAAAGGTCAGCCGAAGCAGGGGTCAGTATCTGTAGTCAATCCGGGAGTAGTCAGGTCAGGCAGAAGTCAAGTTCCAGGCAGCGATCAGGAGTAGTCAGTGAGCAGGCAGAGGTCGGATCCAGGCAGCAGTCAGACGAGGTCAAGAGCAACCACAGGTCAATACCGTGAGATCAGTCTGAAGGGTACTACCAGAAATGGAGAGACAAAGGAACAGGAGACGTTGGAACAGGAGACACTGGAACAGGCGAACTAGAGAACACCGGAGTGTATGACCCGATTGCCAAGGCACTGAGCTAGAGTCTGAGCCCTGCATTTATACAGGACTCAGGTGATGTCAGAATTAGCGCCACCTGAGGGGTTCCCACGCTTGGCCCTTTTAAGTTCGCTAGAGTTCAGCTCGCGTACACTAGGGGGCAGGGAAAATGGTGAGGAGGATGCCGAGCCCCTGCGCGAGGAGCGCTGTGAGTAAGAAGGCCCCGATGGGCCTGGGGATGCTCGTGGATGCTGCAGTCGAGCAGAGCTGGGCTTGAGGGAGGAGCTGGTAGGCAGTCACGCCAGGTGAGCCAGCTCGGTTGCGACACCAGCGCAGCCAGGAAGCACAACAGCTACACTGATATGCTTCTTATCCTCTCAATGATTCTCGCCAAACTGTCTCCAATCTGGTTCCTCTTCTGTATGCAGAAGCAATAAATGCGAGGGAATGCTGAGATCATCTGTTTGTTTACTTTTCTCCCCTGTTTTTTTGTCCACAACTTTCATGTTTACATTTCCTTCCTGCAGATATCTCTACAGGTCAGCAAACAATTAATAAAAAAAAAAAAATACAGGCTGTCTCTCTGTTAAAGCTAATTTAGCTCTTACTATCTCTCTTGTACCCTCATTTTACCATGTTAGCTACTGTTTTCTTCCCTCTGCATTTTTACTCTCCTAATTACTTCCCTAGCTTCTCTTAGTATTTTTGTCACCTGTCTTCTTCTGAAATTTCTTGTAGTTTATGAATGCTAACCTTTTTAAATTATCTTTTCGGTTACTTATTTAGAAAATCTTAGCAGCCACTTTTTCTTACCGTGCGCGGGATGTCCGCGGGATGTCCGCGGGCGGGGCGTGAAACACTATGAAAGGTTTGTGTCTATCACTGGGTGATTTCAATCCTCTGGATGTAAATTGAGACATTCTAGATGTGGTGTCATCTGGAAGCAGAAAGATTCTGGATTCACTGCAGGGAGTTCTTTCAACTCATGTTGGAATCCACATGGATGGGAATTATTGTGCTGGTGCTTACCAAAGGGGATAGTGTTTGTGAGTCATAATAGATGATCCTCTGGGATCCAGTGATCATCAAATGGTGTGATTCAGTATTAGAATGCAGGCAGTGAAGGTTCATTTAAAGGTAAGGGTCCTAGACCAAGAAAATTAACTTTGTTAAAATGGAGAAATACCTCAAGGATTTTTTAGCTGGATGGAAAAATCTAGGGGAAGAAGAAGAGCAGTGAGCAAAACTAAAAGGAGATATTTTAAGGGCAGTGCCAAGTTCCAGCGCTGCCTCCCTCGCGGTCCTAGCTAGCCCAGTGAGGCCGCGGCGTCCTGCGGTAATGACTGCTGTGCCTCCTGCGACGCGCCAGGCCTCACGCCGAGCGCCGGTGCCATCAGCCTGCCTAACCACGCCCCTAGGCGCGGACCAGCCATGCTGAAGCAGGAACCAGGGAGGGGCCTAGCTCCACAGTGCGCCCTGATTGAACCCCCGATATAAGGAAGTGATTGCCTTCACTTCCTTGCCTTGGCAATCGGGTCGTCTTGTTCCTGAGATTGTCACTGCGTGTTCCTGCCTGCTTGTTCCTAGTCTTTTCCAGGATCCTTTGTTCCAGTTCTGTTCCTGTTGTTCCTGATTCCTAGTCCTGCTTGTTCCTGCTTGTTCGTCTGTTCATCTCCCTGGTCTTAACTTGGACTGCCTTCTGGTAAAGACCTCAGCTTGTTCCTGACCTGCCTGCCGCCTGCCCAAGACCTCTGCTTGTTCTAGTCCATTGGACCTCTGGCTCTTGACCCTTGCTTCATTGACCACTCCTTGGACTGATACCTGGACTTGACCTTGCTTGCCTGACCACGTCTTAGTTCCTGGCTCTGTTCCTTGCCTTCTCTTCACCATCCCTGTTCTGGTTCTCTCTGCTGCCTCCTGTTTTCAGTCTCGAACCCTACAGCGCTCCTCCCAGTTCCTGTTGGCATATTGAACTTCCATTCTATTGGAGACCCTGCGAGGCCCACCTAAGTCTAAGCGGCCTGGGTCCCTATGAGCTCCTCCTGGGGGGACCTCGGGCTTCCAGTGGTGAAGCTCGACACTACCTCTGTCTCCCTCAGTGCTACACCCCCTGGGGCAGTCTACGCACTGTTCCAGGACAAGGGTTCCACCCCCGAGCGCAACACATAGCAATTTTCTGAATATCCCATCTTTTATCTGTGATGGAGATATGAATATCATACCAATATAAATAGAAGTTTTATTCTCTCTTTCCAGATTAACCTATTGAGCCTCTTCCTTTCCTCATAAGCCCTACAGTTTTGCTGCTTTGTTATTTTCATATATCATGCAACTCCTCCTCCATTTATTCTTACCCTGTCCTTCCCAAAGCCAGGTTATCATCTAAGAAATAGGCCAAGACCCAAAGCAAGAGCCTCAATCTAGGCCAGAGTGTGACGCTGGGGCCTGGGCCTCACCTAGGACTTCACTGAGACCCCAAAAATATAAAAAAACAACTGTTCCAGGGATCCAGTGTCATGGTTCAGGCCCAGGCCTGAATCCAGTTCCTGATACCGGGGCCTTGGCCTAGGCCCCAGCCCAAGACCAGGCCTGATGCAGAGACCTGATTTGGAGACTGGGTCCTATACCGGGGCCTTGGGCCAGACCCAGGCTGAGGCCGAGTCCCATTTTTGGGTGACTTCCATATGTGAGGCTCTTGTGTGAATGGTATACAGAGGCTTGGGTCATCCCTGTATATGGAGAAATCAAGGGAAGGGCAGATTCAGAATCTGCGCTATAATTCCTCAAGATCTGGACCTGTCTATGACCTGATGAAACAAAGTTTCAAGCTTCAATTTTTTTTTCTGTCCATAACTATCTCCTCATTTTGGAGACAAAAAGGTTGTTTCCACCCTTTCTGTCTCTTGTTCATTTTCCCTATTTTTGGAGTCAGAGACTATTGTTTTTCCACCAGGAACTGAGTGCCCTTAGTATCAGGGAATCAGTTTCCATTCTTTGGGAAGAGGCATCTTTTATCTAGGAAGATCCTGGGGAGTGAAGGTTATTTATCTACAAATTGGAGTCCTGTTCCTTGCAGGAGAGAAGGAGCTGAGACTATTCACATACTATGTTTTCTCCTGACTCCCTTGTGACACACTTGAGAGGAAAGTGCTCATCGGGTACTTCATAATGAGAGTTAAAATATTCATAAAGACTTCAGGAAAGGTATAAGAATTGGGACTTAAATGTTCTGATAAATTATTGGGACTTTATTCTACCTACTCCACAGTGGGGAGAAACGTGTGATAACATTGGAAATTGAAAAGAGAATTGAACTATCTTCAATCTGAATAATCTGAGTAACTGGGAAAAGAACAAGTGTAAGAAGTGTGCTTCCAGAGAAATTAAAAGACTCTGCTCGAAGAGCGAGGTCACATGTTTATTAATCTTTCTGCTGTTCTATTATTTATCGACTTTATGTGAAACACGAATTGAGTATTGTAAATATTATTTGGTCATCTAATCAACTGTCAGTAGAAAAGTTAGAAGCCACATTGCTCTTCAGTGTGTTTTTTGGATGCAAAAGGCTGTGACTATTGTCAGTGCTGTTTACAATGAAAGATAAGGAGCATATACTGGGACTAATGCAAAAGGGCCTTGAGGTTAAGACTACCCCCCCCCCCAACAGGGAGCCTTAGAACTCAGAAAGGTTGTGCTATCCATGGAGAAGAACTGTATGCAGAAAGGGTCCATCTCTCTTCATATGTGCCCCTGGGTGCAGCCGAAAGGAACTGTTCTGCCTAGGGGTTATATTTTGATGGCTTCAAAATTTGATGTGTCTAACCTAAGGGCAGTGGTGTTTCTCTTTCAAGTTAGACTCCTTATAGGCACAGCTGATCATCAGCCAACAGTGATTCCAATACCTCTAGACCTTCTAAAACCTGCACCTTAAAGGGAATGACTCAAATGGGGCATAAAACCTCCTGGTAGTGGGGGAGGCCTGAATCAAACTAAGGGGGTACTGAGGAGTCCTCGAGGTCCACCTGTGGATATGCCTCTGATTCACTGACCTCATAAAAAAATGGAAACGCTTGAAAGCTAGTCCCAGATACAGTATATGTTAGCCCAATAAAAAGATATCACCCACAATTTGTTTGCTGACATTTAATTTTAGAAATATACTGTAATTTTGTAATCTTTCTATTATAATAAGCTATCTATACTTGCCTTTCTCATTAGAACTAGAACTTCTAAATCTTTTGTATGTCAGGAAAATGCATTCCAAGGGAGCTCTACATTTAAAAAACAGCTTCGCTTTCAAGATTTTCTGTATGTATTTGCCAATGTTTGACTCCTTTCATATTTGTATTATCATTTGATTTTTTTTCAAATGAGATTCAGACTTTTGCAATCATCAGAGGAATAGTGAATATTTTATATTATAACTGAGATTTCCCATTATACTAATTGTTTTTTCTATTCATCCTTGAGATCTCACAACTCTAAGTGTTCAATGACAGTCTGTAAAGGCTTCCCCATAATCCACCTTTATCCATTAACAGACACTCAATCACTAAAGTGCTTACTAGACTAAACATATTTATCCAACCAAATCACACTTTACAATGCAAATCTGCCAATCAGGTAACAGCTATTAACAAGGAACTACTTTAAGTGGATTTTGGTGTTTGTGCTGTGAAGAGCCTGCTTACCTCCAACAAACCACTAAGCCAAATTAACATAGCTGTATCCTCATAAAAGAAACCAGATATCCTGTTTTGAAAATAGAAAGCTTGGAAAGAGAAGCCTCCTTTGATGGCTAACAGTGTGGCAGAAAAATGCTTCAGACTACACGGGTTAGCACAGACTCGTTATGAAACTCCAGTATTTGACTTTTTGCTAACTTTTAAAAGCAGAATAAAAATGTTCCATTTGAGTAACCCAGTAAGTTGTCAACTTACCAGGCTAATTGTAATCAGTGCAGTAATTCTTGGATAAAGCTGCTTAATTCTAATTGCCCCTTCATCCAGGATTACTTTGTTAAAAAAAAAAAAAAGCCAAAATAAAATCCAAGAGACACAAATGTTGTAGCAATAATAATTCTTTTTATTAGCCTGGCAAAGAGGAAGAGAACAAAGCTCTAAAGACTTCAAAGTTCTGACCAGAAGGTAAAAAAAATCCAGAATACTAAAACCACGATACTCTCCGCCCTTTTTATTAGCCACTTACAAAGTGCCATCATCGCAGCCTTGTCCCACATAACCCTTCTTTCCCAGGCTGCACAAACCCCGCACCCTCTATGCTGCAGAGCTAATGCAAGTCTTCTGTCAAAAACTACACATAAAACAATCCAGTATATCCTCACTAGAAAGTCCTAATGGTTTTAGGCTCCTAGACGTTATACCTCCGTTAAATGACAATATTTTAAATCAAGGTTTCATTTGACATTTCCCAGGACTGTCTATAGTTAATTGTTGCTGGGTTTTTTTTTTTTTATTAATTTAATCAAGCTGACGGTAAGTTTAATTTTGAGCATGCAGAGCAAAGTAAAACCTGGTGCTTTTCCTGAAAATGCTGTTTTTTTTTGGCCTGAGATATCTTTTTCTGTGTTCATATGTTGTGTGTGTGCTAAACTTTGCATCGTCTAAATTTTACTGTTATAAGAACTTCTAGGGGAACTTTTATGAGTATCAGGAGTTGCTTTGATTTTGGGAGTCCAGGCTGTATGTTGAAATCCATTTCCAAAATGAGCAAGTTACAAAATACAGAATTAACCCTAGTTTTAATTACAAC
Source organism: Rhinatrema bivittatum (assembly GCF_901001135.1). Lineage (NCBI taxonomy): Eukaryota > Metazoa > Chordata > Amphibia > Gymnophiona > Rhinatrematidae > Rhinatrema > Rhinatrema bivittatum. The sequence continues at coordinate 94,871,634 of NC_042615.1, forward strand.
CCATATTTTTAATGATTTTTTGTAGGCAAGTAAATCAATACAATCAAACAGGCCGATACAGTACAGTGCACTCCGACGGAGCGCACTGTTAGCCTGCTATTGGACGCGCGTTTTCCCTTACCCCTTAATCAGTAAGGGGAGGAAAACGCGCGTACAACCCGCGGCACCTAATGCATGTTGAGGGCCCTATTAGGTATGCGTGCGGGATACAGAAAGTAAAATGTGCAGCCAAGCCGCACATTTTACTTTCAGAAATTAGCGCCGACCCCAAAGTCGGCGCTAATTTCTTCTGGCACCGGGAAAGTGCACAGAAAAGCAGTAAAACTGCTTTTCTGTGCACCCTCCGACTTAATATCATGGCGATATTAAGTCGGAGGTCCCGAAGAGTAAAAAAAAAAAAAAATTTGAATTCGGCCCGGGGCTGTCGGGCCGAAAACCGGACACTCAATTTTGCCGGCGTCTGGTTTCCGAGCCCGTAGCTGTCAGCGGGCTTGAGAACCGATGCCGGCAAAATTGAGCGTTGGCTGTCAAACCCGCTAACAGCCGCCGCTCCTTTTCCCCGTTTGTACCGCGCCACCTAATTTGCATAATGAATCGCGCACACTGGCGAGGGGCCGGTGCACGTGCCGGAAGAGCGGGCGTTCGTCCGCTCTCCCGCGGACTTTACTGTATCGGCCCGATAATTATCACAATACATTTGTGGTATTTACTTGTACTATCCAGTCCACTTCACATCATAACTAAGTTAACAGTATGAGAAATGCCAAAGTCTAACCTGGGAGTTCAATATATTTCTTGCCAGTGGAATAGTCTTAGAGAGATCTTGCTCAAGATTTTGGTTAGTGTTTCTTCAAACTTCATATGCAACACAGAGTAACAAAATAAGTACTTTGAAATGTATGTAACATAAAATTCAATCCCTTAGTCCTTTTTGTTATATATAGAATGGATATGAACTGACAGGCTATAATGATCTGTAGAACTTGTTAGACAAAGATACAATATGGTTATTTAGGGGATTGATTCAACACTTGTTTCGCACCTATAAAATTTTGCAGGAAATATGTATGCACCACAACAGGCAAAACAAAACAAAACAAAACAACTAATCATAGTCTCTGTTATGAAAAAGCTGCAGTCAAACCCTCTTTATCTTAAAAAGCTGCAGTCAAACCCTTTTATGTATGGTTTTAGGCCTCTCACTACTCTCCAGTGCATCCTGCATTATTGACCTTATTACAATATGCATGAGGCTCATTATTTCTTTTCAGACATGCAAAGTCACTCTGCTGGCATCAGCAACATCTGGAATTGAGTAGAGGAAGTTCCTGGAACATGCTCATAGTAGGATGTCAGCATGATCCAAGAATGAGAAACCAAGCCACTTGTCTTCATTTCAGTCATCTCAAATTGAAATATATTCCCTCACAGTTACATGTCTGCTTCCTAAGAAAGAATGGGGAAAACTGTAAATGTGCATAGAGAAAAATAAGGAAAATAATGGCAGTGGCTTAAGAGAATACACAGTTTGATAAGCAGAAGACTTGAAAGGCCATCCTGTCCAACCTCCCCCCATCACCACATCTAAAAAAAAATCAAACAAAAAAAAACCAATTTTTTTTTCATATTTGCACATTATCATCTCCTTACTTGAATAGCTTTCCTGCCCATGCAGGAGCAACACTGACAGCTCAGATGGCAAAACACACTTTTCATTTACTCAGAACATTCAGTAGTCAACCCCTGCGATGCTTTAATGGCTCAATAGCTGACAACAGTATTTAACACATTAACAAAGGACAGCAAAGGGAAGGGCTGTGAGAAATGGCGCCATATCTGCACCACATGAGGACTCCCTCTCTACAATATCTACCCTGCAGTTATCTCATCATTCTTATATTTATACATGAGGATCTGCCTTCCTAGAGGGTAATTTTATAACAGTTTGTGTAGGACTGGTCTGAGTCTACAAAATGCGCAGTGCAAATCCGTTTTGAAAATTAGCAGGACCACGTGGCATAGCTGCAGGGCCTGTGCAAGGGGATTAGGCGCCCTAGGTGAGCCTTCTCTCTTGTGCCCCCCCCCCCCCCCCCCCCCCCGGTCTTGGCCCTGACTCCTACCTCATTCTTGATCACACCCGCCGACTGTGTGGTTTTCTGGGTCACAAGCAGGTTGGGCACTGCTCACGGCCTGCCAAATCTCCACTCCTCTTTGCCACCGCTTGTGGCCCCATATGGCTCACACCCAGTGGTGCACCATGGGTCTCTGGCACCCGGGGACCAATGCATTTGTGTGCCTCTCCAGCGTCCCACCCTCAATCCTTCTTGTACTAATGCTTAAGGCCACAGAATCAGTGGCATCTCTAGACAGAAGAATTTTTTTTTTGGGGGGGGGGAGCCAAATTGACATTTCTTCAACACACCCACCTCTATAGCATGGCTCTGCTTTAAAACTGGTTAAAAAAAATGTATTAATAAAAAAGTCCAAAGGGTCTTCTGCGTAATTTAAAAAACTGGCCAGTTTCACACTTCTAGTGAAACTACTATAGAATTATTTGATAGCCTCATTCAACTAATTCTATATGGCTATGAGAGTGAAGTCTGGAATATATAGGAAGGGACAGAATGTCAATATAAATCCTGCACCTCCACACTGTGCATCCACTGAAATTACCCCAAACAATGGAGCTTGGATGTTTCCCTTACAGCTCATCATACTAAAAGATATTTTCAAATTCTGGTATCACCTCACAGTAACAGCAGCACAAACACCTTCCACTGCCAGACACATTGTGAACTAACACAAAACCCTGCAAAAAAGACACTCAAAATCTATACAGTAATCCTATCATAACATAACAGTAATAAAACACCAAGGACTCAAACAACAATTAATATACTTGTGAAAAAGAAGGGTAAATATCACACTGGGTCCTAGAATACCAATACACCACCTACTGAGGAAACAAAACAAACCCAATTGCTATAGATCCCTATACAGACACTACACGCTAGCAGAATCTCTCATCATGGTCACACACACAGAGCAGAGACAGACCCTCACCAAATACAGAATACAAAATGAAGGAGCAAAAATTAGACAAAAACTGAAACGGAAACTCCAAGGAGCCAGACACTTGTGTATTAAGAATAGAAAAACAGAAATACCTTTCCTCATAAAACAAATAAAACCAAGAAACATAAAGCATCAGATATAATAGTAAAACCATATTAATAAAAGAATATTATAAAACTACTGATAAATATAATTTCTATTAATTAAAATCATATACCTTTTTTACAATTTCCCAAACACCAATAAAATATTTCAAAACAGCACATATATCAAATAACACCCAATAATTAAAACTAATAATAATTTTAAAAAGCCCCTGCTGTCTATACGTGGGAGCTCTTGATTTCCAGTCACCGTGATATTGTCGAGAATTAGGAGGTTATCCTCCTTTCTCACACATACTCGCATGTCCATTCTCTCTCACACATACACTGTCACATACATACACATTCATGCTCTTTTACCCACCATAACCTCTCGTTCTCACAAACACTGACACACTCTCAGGCTCTAAGACACTCTCTCCCCCTCCACACCCCCCCCTACACACAAACTCTTACTCCCCTGGATTTTCTCATACACACTCATGCTCTCACTCTCACTGGCTTCCTTACATACACAAACACACATACCAAGCAAAAGCTCCCAATCATTCTCACACAGGCAAGCTCCTAATCATTGTCACACACACACACACACACACACACAGGCAAGCTCCTAATCATTCTCACACAAACACACACACCCAGGCAAGCTCCCAGTCATTCTCACACTCACACACACACACACACACACACACACAGGCAAGCTCCTAATCATTCTCACACAAACACACACACCCAGGCAGGCTCTCATTCATTTTCACACCACTCCCTCCCCACCCCTCAGGCATGCACACATTCATTCTCACATACACAGATCCCCAGGCAGGCACCAATTCATTCTCACACACACATACAACACACACAGGCAGGCACCTATTCTCACACATACAAATCCCAGGAAGACACCCATCCATTCTCACACACAGACCCTCAGGCAGGCACCCATGCATTCACACCCATACACCCCCAGGCAGACTTCCATTCATACACATGCACACACTGAAGGCAGACCCCCCTCTCTTTTTTTTTTGCCAGCAACCTCGGAGCCTCTCTCATTCCTCTACTGCCACTGTCACTGCTGCCATGTGGCTATTGGGGAGGTGCTGATTGCTGCTACTGGCACTGAAGCCCATTCTGCTGCTTCCTCTGTGCAGGCCCTGTGGGTTTCCACTTCCTCCGTACTGATCTCGTACATTGTAAGATCCGCATAGAGAAGGTGCTACTCTTGCACATTCCCAAAGAGTACATGTGCCAATCACTAAAAAGTATTTTTTTTTTTTACCTTTGCTGTTTGATCTTAGTGTTCTAATCAGTTGGTCACAGGCTTTTTTTTTCCACCTTCCCTTTCTTGTTTTTTTTGCCAATTCCTTTTATATTGTCTTTTTTTCTATTTCTTTTCTCTCCATCTGTCTTCTTCCCTCAAACACACAGTCAGGTTCTCATTCTCACATGCTTTCTCTCTCTCTCACACACACACACACAGGCTCTCACTCTCATGCTCTCTCTCATACAATCATTCATACACACATTCTCTTGCACATGCTGTCTGACTCTCACACACCCAGGTTCTCTCTCACTCCCACATGCTGTCTTGCTCAAGCACAGGCTCTCACTCACATGCTGTCTCTCTCACACACACAGAGGCTCTCACATGCTGTCTCTGCAAACATTCAGGTCCTCACTCCCAACTCACGCTCACACACACACACACACAATCTCTCAACTCATCTCATACAGACACACATACACACACTACAGGCCTTCAGGCTCTCTCTTTCCTCTGGGCCTCCTCTTCACGGGTCACCATAGGATGGGCTCTGCAGCGGCCCTGATCTTCTCGGGCTGCCCACAATGTGGGATCCACGGCAGACTTGCTACTGGGCTTCCTCGTCTTCTCAGCCCGCTGCGACTTGGGATTCACGGATGACCATAAACTCTGCTCTTCTTAAATCGTTATAGAACACAATACAATAGAAATTCTAACGATTTATCGTTAAAAATCGTTAAATCGTGTTAGTGTGCACTAACGGGAGGTAGTGCGCACTAACTCCCAGTTAGTGCGCACTAACTCGAGTTAGTGTGCACTAACTGAAAATGATACAAATTGACACTTTCCAGGTCAGTAAAGGTCAGTTAGGAATGAATATGTGTTCCTATTGGCTGGCTGCCCTCTTATCTATTGATGTTAACCAGGTTCCCACTGAGGTGATGGTTGGGGGGATGGGAAATGGAAATGGAAACTCAGGAACACTAACAGAAAATGATACAAATTATTGACACTTTCCAAGTCAGTAAAGGTCAGTTAGGAATGAATATGTATTCCTATTGGCTAGCTGCCCTCTTATCTATTGATGTTACCAAGGTGCCAACTGAGGTGATGGCTGGGGGGATGGGAAATGGAAAACTGTTGGTAGTTGACAAAAAAAGTAATGTGATCAGTCAATATGACTAGAACCTGTGCCCTATTCCTGATACCAGGGGTGTTGTGATCTTCCTGCACTCAGTGCCCTATCCCTGATACCAGTCTGAGACAGCTCCCTCCCTGCATTACTAGTGAGAGGCTGGCTTCACAGACAGGGGGGAGCTGCCTGACCCTCATTCCTGACTTCCCCCATGTCCCAGCCAGTGAATGGTGTGTGGGTGAGGGGGGGGGGGGAGGATGGTGAAGTCTGAGACAGCTCTCTCCCTGCATTACTAGTGAGAGGCTGGCTTCACAGACAGGGGGGAGCTGCCTGACCCTGACTTCCCCCATGTCCCAGCTAGTGAATGGTGTGTGGGTGAGGGGGGGGGGGGAGGATGGTGAAGTCTGAGACAGCTCCCTCCCTGCATTACTAGTGAGAGGCTGGCTTCACAGACAGGGGGGAGCTGCCTGACCCTCACTCCTGACTTCCCCCATGTCCCAGCTAGTGAATGGTGTGTGGGTGAGGGGGGGGGGGAGGATGGTTAAGTCTGAGACAGCTCCCTCCCTGCATTACTAGTGAGAGGCTGGCTTCACAGACAGGGGGGGAGCTGCCTGACCCTCACTCCTCCGGGGTATTGTGATCTTCCTGCACACAGTGCCCTATCCCTGATACCAGGGGTGTTGTGATCTTCCTGCATGCAGTGCCCTAGCCCTATTAATACCAGGAGTGTTGTGATCTTCCTGCACGCAGTGCTCTATCCCTAATACCAGGGGTGTTGTGATCTTCCTGCATGCAGTGCCCTATCCCTGATACCGGGATGTGTGCAAGAAGATCACAACACCCCCGGTATCAGGAATAGGGCACTGTGTGCAGGAAGATCACAACACCCCCGGTATCAGGAATAGGGCACTGTGTGCAGGAAGATCACAACACCCCTGGTGCCAGGGTTAGGGCACTGTGTGCAGGAAGATCACAACACTCCTGGTATTAATAGGGATAGGGCACTGTGTGCAGGAAGATCACAACACCCCTGGTGCCAGAGTTAGGGCACTGTGTGCAGGAAGATCACAACACTCCTGGTATTAATAGGGATAGGGCACTGTGTGCAGGAAGATCACAACACCCCTGGTGTCAGGGTTAGGGCACTGTGTGCAGGAAGATCACAACACTCCTGGCATTAATAGGGATAGGGCACTGTGTACATGAAGATCACAACACCCCTGGTGCCAGGGTTAGGGCACTGTGTGCAAGAAGATCACAACACTCCTGGTATTAATAGGGATAGGGCACTGTTTGCAGGAAGATCACATCACCCCTGGTGTCAGGGTTAGGGCACTGTGTGCAGGAAGATCACAACACTCCTGGTATTAATAGGGATAGGGCACTGTGTGCAGGAAGATCACAACACCCCTGGTGCCAGGGTTAGGGCACTGTGTGCAGGAAGATCACAACACTCCTGGTATTAATAGGGATAGGGCACTGTGTGCAGGAAGATCACAACACCTCTGGTGCCAGGGTTAGGGCACTGTGTGCAAGAAGATCACAACACTCCTGGTATTAATAGGGATAGGGCACTGTGTACATGAAGATCACAACACCCCTGGTGCCAGGGTTAGGGCACTGTGTGCAAGAAGATCACAACACTCCTGGTATTAATAGGGATAGGGCACTGTGTGCAGGAAGATCACAACACCCCTGGTGTCAGGGTTAGGGCACTGTGTGCAGGAAGATCACAACACTCCTGGTATTAATAGGGATAGGGCACTGTGTACATGAAGATCACAACACCCCTGGTGCCAGGGTTAGGGCACTGTGTGCAAGAAGATCACAACACTCCTGGTATTAATAGGGATAGGGCACTGTGTGCAGGAAGATCACAACACCCCTGGTGTCAGGGTTAGGGCACTGTGTGCAGGAAGATCACAACACTCCTGGTATTAATAGGGATAGGGCACTGTGTGCAGGAAGATCACAACACCCCTGGTGCCAGGGTTAGGGCACTGTGTGCAGGAAGATCACAACACTCCTGGTATTAATAGGGATAGGGCACTGTGTGCAGGAAGATCACAACACCCCTGGTGCCAGGGTTAGGGCACTGTGTGCAGGAAGATCACAACACTCCTGGTATTAATAGGGATAGGGCACTGTGTGCAGGAAGATCACAATACCCCTGGTATCAGGGTTAGGGCACAAGTTCTAGTCACATTGACTGATCACATTACTTGTTTTGTCAAGCTACCAACTGTTTCCATTTCCCATCCCCCATATACTGTCAGTGGGAACCTTGGTAACATGAATAAATAAAAGGGCAGCCAATAGGAATACATATTCATTCCTAAACTGACCTTAACTGACCTGAAAAGTGTCAAATTGTATCATTTTCAGTTAGTGCGCACTAACTCCCAGTTAGTGCGCACTAATCGGAAAAAACGATTTTTAACGATTTTTTAACTAAAAAATCGTGCCTAACACGATTTTCTTGCCCTGCCACACGATTTCTATCGTTAAGACGATATGGAACACGATTCACATCCCTAATATTTACCCCTACCACAGTGCAGGGGTAAGTGTCAACATGAACAGTTACGGGTATACTTTTGGAAATCAAATGATTTCTCCTCTCAAACTCTGCCCCGGGGGAATATGTCTTTACATTACTCATAGAAGTACGAACAAAATTGTTTCTACATGTACTTTCATGAGTGAAACCCCCACATAAATTCTTTTGAAAATACTCATGATAGGACCCAGAAATCTTGCACATTACATGAATCTCCATACTGGAAAAGCGAATTATATGAAAGTAAGCCTTTCTCACCTACCAGTTTTTTTCAGCTCTAGAGAGAGATTCTGTATACTGTTGGACATGTAGATAACCATAGTATGGCTGCCATTCACTTTTCCTTCCCCTTTTATAAAGGTTCATTGAAAGAAATGAGTACAGGATCTCTTGTTGTTGTATCAAGTGTGAACTCACACAATAGAAATAGACCTTTTTAAATAGTTCTGAAGCACCACGAAAGAGTTGGCACTGCTCAGTATAAAACTGCAGGTTCATGTTCTACTGTTCTTCACACCATGGTCACAAAAAAGAGCAACACCACTGCAACTACTGCCTCCAGAATGACACTTAATTCTCCAGCCAGTCTCCCTAAACCAATACTGGGTCCCAAAGGACTACCCCTACAGGATCATCTGTCAGCTTTCATTAGTACTGATGAGTTTTCTTTTATCATTGTGTAGGCAAAGTTTAGGGGTTTCACACATTGGTGACAGGACCAATGTGCTCTAGGAGGTTGATAGTGAGCAACAATAATGATTTTGTAGTTTGTCTAGGCCAAGACTTAATTGGTGCTTTCCCGTTTTTCATTTCATATTAACACCAGATGAAATTATCACCATCATTCTTTTTAAATTTGTATGCTGTAAACCGCCTTGGGCAGCTTGCTGTTTGTGCGGTATAGAAAAATTGAGAAATAAATAAATAAATAGAAGAAGGGCATCTTTCCTCCTGGCTTCCTGGATAACTTCAACCCTTCTCCTCTAGATGTCTAGAACTAGCTAAATAACTTATTCATTTAACTCCTAATAAGTTATTTGGCTAACTCATCCCTGCCCTGGAACACTTCTGAAATGCCCCTAAGATTTCCAGATAACTTTTATCCTGATTTATGTGGATAGAATTTAGCCAGGTAACTGCTGGCAATATTCAAGAGTCAGAATATATCTGGATAACTCACAAGTTATCTGGAAAAATGCATTTGAATATTGACTTCAAAAGGTATTATTTGGAGGAAAGAAGGGAAAGAGGAGGATCTGATAGAAACACTCAAATGCCTAATTTTCCATAGAAATGAAATGCAAGAACAAAGGGCTCATGAAATTAGAGGGAGGAAGACTTAAAAGAAATCAGAGGACCTACTTCTTTTCTGAGAGGTTGGTGGATGTCTCTAATTTCCTTCTTTCAGGAGTGGTAGTGGCTAGGATTGTAACAGATTCGATTTCGGAGTGGCCTCGGAGGAAACGGAGGAAGGCTACACGGCTCGGCGCGTGCAAGTTGCACAATTGTGCATCCCCTTGTGCACACCGACCCTGGATTTTATAACATGCGCGCGGCTGCGCGCGCATGTTATAAAATCGGGCGTAGATTTGTTCACGCCAGGTTGCGGGAACAAATCTACGCCCACGCGTATGTCTGAAAATCCACCCCTGTATGTCAACTGCTTACAACTCTGTCCTTTGTGTCTGTATGTGTTGCACTGTGCTTTTTGATTCTATGTTTTTAGATGAAGTATGCTGTTTCATACAAATGGAAAGTAAGCATTTTTTTGTCTGTAGAGTACCGGTAAATATTGAATCTAATGTGGCTACAACCTGTTACATCCTTATTACATTTTTTATTTTCTTCTTGAACTCTATCATGGCCCGATTTGCTGGAGATGGGAAAGACCAGGCAACTAGGCAGAGTGTACCTGGGAAGCTGGGTGGTCTGCAACCTCTGCTTTCTGTTCCCCATGAGTTGAGCTCTTGGATGCAGGCGGTTGCAAGTACTTCCAGGTGAAAGCAGGAACTAGGATGGACTCAACTCCAGGACTGGAGCAGGAAGCAGAAGCATAGCCAAAGGCAAGATTGGAGCCAGAAGCAGAAATACAGTCAAAGGCCAAGACCAGAGCAGGAACATGACCAGGCAAAATTATGTATTCACTGTTGAACCAGCAAAGGTGTAGTTGGCAGTCTGTTTGAGCCACCTAATGCTGATCCAGAAGTGGGTTTATTTTGTTTGATATTTATTAGAGGATTCTTACTGCTTCAGAGTCCTTGTGGCTCCATGCCAAGTCCCCCTGGTCTTGAATACCCCCAGCAGCAGGTTGATCCCCACTGTCCTTGACAAACTCTTACTTTCCTGATTCACTGTATGGTCTTATGTATAACAGTTTTAATCTTATTTGTTTGTTCTCCTCTTGTTCTGTAATGTCTGTTGAGTATACAGAGACCATGACACTAATACTCTAAAGTCCTGACTTCTCCAATCCTGATTTTCAACCAGTAGATGTGCATGCATGCATGCAACAAGGGTATATATTAAAGTGAAACTAAAGACCCTATCAGATGTAGAGTTGCTTATAACACAATAAACAGGTAGATGACAACAGCAAAAGATCAACAGGCTTATTTTTTTCTGTCTATTCATTGCTGTTCACACTGCCAAGAATGTAGCTCAGCTGTCAGCCAGTGAGCATGACCATCTGTATGCTATCACTGCTTATCAAAGACAGTTTTTATCATCTTACTTTTTTGTATTTTGCCCTTCTTTGAAGATGAGCATACAAGATCCCCTATTTAGTTCACACCCAGAACCCCTCCCCTCCCATGTCTAATCAAAAGTTCCTGCAAAAATCCAAACAGCCATCAATACTAGTGTGTTTGTTGTCCAAACATCCAGCCTGCATTTCCATCAGGATGAATATTTCATCTTACCCACTCTGACATTCATTCTGGGAGTCCTGATACTCAGTTGTTGAATCATGCGAACAGAACACTTTCAACATGTGCCATTAGGTCAATCTCTTCACAACTAAGGATCCAGTGTGCTTATCCCAAGCTTTCTTGCAGTTTGTTTCTAACATTGTGATGTCCATCTTTTTTTTTTTTTTTTTTTTTTATATGAGGAACATCTTTCTCATTTGCCTCTTTTTTTTTCTCAGCCCTTTCATAATTTTCTATTCCTCTATTTGGAATACCAGTTAAAGGATGGACTTGCTCCAGGGGAGTAGAAAATGATGCCAAGCAGATGCCAAGAGGGAACTGAAACCTCCTGTGTGATATATAAACCCCTGGGTTGGGATGGGGGTATACATCTTATTGATTGCTTTTGCAACATTTTAAATAGTAACATTTTTATTTTCCAAATATGATTGTCAATTATTTTAATTTGATGGCCTGAGAGCATAAATCAGTATAAAGTTTCTCTTTTGTGTCTTCTGTGTGCATGTTGATTAGATTGTAAGCTCTTCGGAGAAGGGACTGTCTCATAAATATATATATATATGCATACACAGTGCTGCAATTATTCAAAACAACATCATATTATACCATCAGTATTTGCCGTAGCCTGTTAATTAGCTAGATAATGAGACCTCATATATACTATGGCAGGGTACCGGTGAATTAGTCCCTGGGTGCCAATAGTTCAGTAATGCGGTGATAGACTCTGCGTACACCGTTACAAAGTTATAATCATAGGTCTCACTAGATGATCAGAGTACCGACAACGTGTTGTCGGTTACTAGGTATTAAAGGCAGTAGAAAGGATAAACACTTATCGTAGCATGTTTGGCTGTTATTGCAGTCGGGGACTCAGTACTGGCGTGTTGGCCCGACACGGCTCGTGTTTCTGGGGAACCTTCTTCAGGGGCCGCAGTGTGCCAGTGCTGCAATGTAATAAAGCAAAGTTAACATATCCCATGTTCAAGACAGACGCAATGCAAGCTGTTAGTTGCCATAAACTTACTATTTTCCAGACTGCCCGCTTCTTCTGCTACTTGGCTGCAGCGATATTTTGGCAGCAGGATCCGCCATTTTAAATTGCTAATTATATACCTACCGCTGTGAGCGGGAACAGGTGAAAATGACGTCAAACCAATTTAGCTAGACCAGGAAACTAAATGAGCGAAGCCCATTCAACTGAGTCATTTAGACCAAGAGGTGTTACGGACATTAAAGTGAAAATCCACCACTGTTCACGAAGGTTGAGTATTTGTTTAATGTCTCCTCCACGTGGGCTAGGTAGAATCTGTTCAAGAATGGTCCATCGTAATTGGTCAAACGTATGGCCAGTTGCAATACAGTGATCTACCATCGGTGCTTCCAATTTCTCCGTGTTTAAGCGGCTGCGATGTTCAAAAGCCGCGTTTTAATTTTTCTACTCGTGCGTCCAACATATGTTAAATGACAAGGACATTCTATTAGGTATAACCACAGATGTGGAATTACACGATGTCTCCGAATTTTTGTAATAGATGCGACCTGTACGAGGATGTTTCCATGAAGATCCCTCTATAGTGATAGAACACATTTCGCAGTTTCCACAGCAGCGATGGCTGCCTTGCTGTTTTATAGAGTTCCGTAAAGTGACAGCTGCATGTACAACAGAGTCCTTTAGATTCTTACTGCGTTGGTATGCAAAGAGTGGATGTTCAGAGAAGATAGGAATGCAATTGTAAGATATGCCAATGTTTTTTTATACTTTGCATAATTAAATACGATTTGTCCGTGTGTGTAAGTACACAGATATCAGTTGTGACTGGAGTCCTTGTTTTGTACTGCAGAAGGGCTGTCCTCGGTGAGTGCCATGCTCTTTTGAATGCTGTATATACTGCACTATAGGATAACCTCTCGAGAAAAATCTTTCCGCAAGTCTCCCTGCTTGTAGTTTAAAGTCTCTGTCCGATGAACACAAACGTCTGAGGTCTGAAAAATTGACTGACCGGAAGACCTTGTTTAAATGCTGTCGGGTGGAAGCTATGGTATCTAAGTAAATTGTTTCTTTCAGATTCCTTACGGTGAATCGAAGTGTGTAATTGCTGATTCTGAACAGTAATTGCTATATCCAAAAATGATATATGTGTGTCACTGTACTGTGTAGTAAATTTAAGGTCCTGATCCACTGTATTGATCCAAGAGATGAATTCCTGAAGCAATGCTAAATCTTGGTCCCAGAAAATAAGGAGATCATCTATATAACAGATCCAGAGTGCAACAGCACTAAACCAGCCTGAACTGTAAATATGTAATCTTTCAAGTCTATCCATGACTAAATTGGCAATAGAGGGGGCTGCCGACGACCCCATTGCTATGCCATGGACTTGAAGGTAAAATTGGGTATTGAACGAAAAATAGTTATTTTGAATCACTATTTTAGCTATTTCAAATATAAACCAGAATGGAATTCTGGAGCCTTCCATATTATTTTTCAAAGTTTCTTCAATAGTCAGCAAGGCTGTGGAATGGGATACATTGGTGTATAATGAAACGACATCCATCGTAACCAAAGTTGTAGTGTCTGGTAAAGTTGAATAATCTGCCAATTTGTTAAGAACGGCCGTTGAATCTCGAACATATGCCTTCATTTTTTGAACATGAGGTTTAAGAAATTTATCAAGAAAGATGGCTAGTGGTTCCAGAAGGGATCCGTTACTCGATACGATGTGTCTCAATGGAGGGTCTGTTATTGATTTGTGGACTTTCGGTACCCCGTACATTACGGGGATCCGCTGGGTGTTTGTTGAAATAGGAAATTTCTCTCTTTGCGGGTAAGGAAAGGTGTCACTTTCTCTTCTAACAACATCTCAATAGTATGAGAAAATTCTGTAGTAGGGTCTTCTTGTAAAATTCTATAATATTTTGAGTCTGCTAAATGGGTTGTAAGTTTTAATATGTACTGGTCCTGATTCATCATAACAATACTGCCCCCCTTATCCGCGGGTTTAATAATAGTCTCCGGATCTGAGGCCAAAGATCGTAATGCTTGCCGATCATGGTGGGAAAAGTTGATGTAAGGATGGGTTTTGGTATTTTCAAAAACTTCAATGTCCTTTAGGATAAGGTCTCGAAATGTGCTGATGTGATGATCCAGGGGACCCGGAGGTGTCCATTTGGACTTACCTCGGACTATAGACAAATTGTCACTGGGAATTTCATTAGTTGTGCAGTAAAGTTTAATTTGGAGTTTCCTAATGAATTTTGTTAACATGATGCGACTTTGAAAAGGATCGTGTCGCTGATATGGATCAAAAGATAGCCCCAAATTGAGCACTTGTTCTTGTGCTTTAGTAAGGCTATGATGAGATAAATTTATAATTGCGGATCGTACCGGGTCCTCGATCGTGTTTGGGGCCCCTCCTGCGGGTAAGCTGATGTCTCGTTGCGATGCATGTATGCTTGTGTGACTGGGTCTGTCCGGTATGGTTTGCGCTGGGTCGAGCGCTGCCACCTCCCTCGACGACCTCGTCCTAAAAAAGGCTGTGATTGTGGGCCTTTCTTCACATATCTCGCGGTCTCCCCCTCATCGGATTCAGTCGATCCGCTTCCTTCAGAGTCTTCAAAATAGACTTTTCTGCCAGACTGGTTATCTTCTTTGTTAAGCCAGCGGTATACATTATTGGTTGCATAATCATCTTCATCCCTTTTAAGGGTCTTCAGTTTTAATTGTTTTATAGAGGTTTTGAATTCATCTAATTTGTTGTTATTTTTGTCTATAATTTCTTGAAGATGCTCCGCTGAAAATTCTTGAATGATCTGTTCCTTAAGCGATGTTATTTTCCCTGTAGTTTCATCAATGGATGCCTTCGTGCGTTCCACTATAAGCACCATGAGGTCTATGGAGCACTTGTTTAAAATCGAAATCCACCGCGTTACAAAGGCTTCATCTTCCCTGAAGACTAACGGCGATTTATTCACCCGTAAGCCACGGGGAATAATCTGTTGGTGAAGGTACTGTACAAGAGTGGCTGAGTGAAGTTGCGATCTGATTAATTGCTTCTGAAGCTCCATGTATTCACTTTCCGTGCTGAGTTTGGTGACCCCAGCATCTTCACATAGTAGGGAATGACTCTGTACTAGGGTTGTCACATAGTCTGCTGTATAGCTAAAGGTGTCTTTTAATTTGGCAGGATCCATATGGCTTAACAGTAATATTTTACACTAATATAGATAAAGACTGTTGAATGTATGATGTAATCTATGACAATTATTCAAAACAACATCATATTATACCATCAGTATTTGCCGTAGCCTGTTAATTAGCTAGATAATGAGACCTCATATATACTATGGCAGGGTACCGGTGAATTAGTCCCTGGGTGCCAATAGTTCAGTAATGCGGTGATAGACTCTGCGTACACCGTTACAAAGTTATAATCATAGGTCTCACTAGATGATCAGAGTACCGACAACGTGTTGTCGGTTACTAGGTATTAAAGGCAGTAGAAAGGATAAACACTTATCGTAGCATGTTTGGCTGTTATTGCAGTCGGGGACTCAGTACTGGCGTGTTGGCCCGACACGGCTCGTGTTTCTGGGGAACCTTCTTCAGGGGCCGCAGTGTGCCAGTGCTGCAATGTAATAAAGCAAAGTTAACATATCCCATGTTCAAGACAGACGCAATGCAAGCTGTTAGTTGCCATAAACTTACTATTTTCCAGACTGCCCGCTTCTTCTGCTACTTGGCTGCAGCGATATTTTGGCAGCAGGATCCGCCATTTTAAATTGCTAATTATATACCTACCGCTGTGAGCGGGAACAGGTGAAAATGACGTCAAACCAATTTAGCTAGACCAGGAAACTAAATGAGCGAAGCCCATTCAACTGAGTCATTTAGACCAAGAGGTGTTACGGACATTAAAGTGAAAATCCACCACTGTTCACGAAGGTTGAGTATTTGTTTAATGTCTCCTCCACGTGGGCTAGGTAGAATCTGTTCAAGAATGGTCCATCGTAATTGGTCAAACGTATGGCCAGTTGCAATACAGTGATCTACCATCGGTGCTTCCAATTTCTCCGTGTTTAAGCGGCTGCGATGTTCAAAAAGCCGCGTTTTAATTTTTCTACTCGTGCGTCCAACATATGTTAAATGACAAGGACATTCTATTAGGTATACCACAGATGTGGAATTACACGATGTCTCCGAATTTTTGTAATAGATGCGACCTGTACGAGGATGTTTCCATGAAGATCCCTCTATAGTGATAGAACACGGAGAAATTGGAAGCACCGATGGTAGATCACTGTATTGCAACTGGCCATACGTTTGACCAATTACGATGGACCATTCTTGAACAGATTCTACCTAGCCCACGTGGAGGAGACATTAAACAAATACTCAACCTTCGTGAACAGTGGTGGATTTTCACTTTAATGTCCGTAACACCTCTTGGTCTAAATGACTCAGTTGAATGGGCTTCGCTCATTTAGTTTCCTGGTCTAGCTAAATTGGTTTGACGTCATTTTCACCTGTTCCCGCCCACAGCGGTAGGTATATAATTAGCAATTTAAAATGGCGGATCCTGCTGCCAAAATATCGCTGCAGCCAAGTAGCAGAAGAAGCGGGCAGTCTGGAAAATAGTAAGTTTATGGCAACTAACAGCTTGCATTGCGTCTGTCTTGAACATGGGATATGTTAACTTTGCTTTATTACATTGCAGCACTGGCACACTGCGGCCCCTGAAGAAGGTTCCCCAGAAACACGAGCCGTGTCGGGCCAACACGCCAGTACTGAGTCCCCGACTGCAATAACAGCCAAACATGCTACGATAAGTGTTTATCCTTTCTACTGCCTTTAATACCTAGTAACCGACAACACGTTGTCGGTACTCTGATCATCTAGTGAGACCTATGATTATAACTTTGTAACGGTGTACGCAGAGTCTATCACCGCATTACTGAACTATTGGCACCCAGGGACTAATTCACCGGTACCCTGCCATAGTATATATGAGGTCTCATTATCTAGCTAATTAACAGGCTACGGCAAATACTGATGGTATAATATGATGTTGTTTTGAATAATTGTCATAGATTACATCATACATTCAACAGTCTTTATCTACACAGTGCTGCATACATCTTGCAATGCTGTGAAATGATTAATAGTTCTAGCATTAGTAACAGTGATAGTAGCTGTAGCATGAGTGCTAATATTATAGGTAGGGTATATGGATGTACAAAGGCAAAAACTTTCAGTTCATTCATTCATTTGGTTTGTTTCAAGTGAAAAAAATTGTTTATTCATTGCATTCATCGATTTGTTTAACATTAAATTCAATAGAAAAGCAATGCAGCCTATTTAAGACTCCAATATTGCGAGTTTCAAAGCAATTCTAATGAAACTTGTGGGTCAACAACAAGAAAAGGTGGAAGCACATTTCAAGGCACTAAGGCTGTATAAAGAGGTACCAAGACTGGCATTAATAGCCCAAGTGTCTTAAAGGGGCAAAACAGTACCAGCCATGGCAGAAGCTTTCCAAGGCACTGTGAGAGGAGCAAGGGTGGAAAGAATACCCCACGACTCCAAAAGAGGGGCAAAGGGCACTAACAACAGCGACATAAATACCCCAAGGCACTAAAAGAGGGGCAAAGCTGCATCGAGTGGCATGAAGAACCCAAGACACCAAGAAAGGGAACAAAGGAGCAAAGGTGGCAGGAAAACCTCTAAGGCATGCTAGAGAGTCAAAGCAGCACAAAGATTGGCATAAAGACCCAAAAGTACCATGAGAATTGCAAAATAGCTACTTACAGTGGCCAGGACACCCCCATGGCTCCAAATGAGGGGCAAAGAGCACTATTTTATTTATTTATTTATTTATTTATTGTTTTTTTTCTATACCAGTCTTCATGTGTACATATCAAATCGGTTTACAATAAAAACAAATGCCAATTAAAACATTTGCAATTCAAAATTATAAAAGCAAGACAATTACAAAATATCACAATTCTAAAATTTACCAATTTTAACAGTTAAAATAGAGGGTTAAAACATAGAATGAAAGATATAAGAAAATAAAAAATTATTGAAATGCTTGGTAAAACAGTCAGGTTTTCATTCCTTTTCTAAAAGCTTTGATGTTAGGTTCCATCCTAAAGTCTTGTGGTAGGGAATTCCATAATTGGGGCCCGGCTGCGGCTATTGAAAGTGCTTTGTCTCAGACTGAATTCAGATGAGCAGATTTTACTGACGGAATTGGGAGTAGTCCAGTATTTGTCGATCTAGTTGTTTGGGAAGGGGTGTGAAAGTGTAGTGATGTTGAAAACCATTCAATTTTTTCATTATAGAATGATTTGTGGATTAATTAAAGAACCTTATATTGATTTCTGTAATTGATGGGTAACCAAGGCAGATCTTCAAGACAGGTGTGATAGCTTTTTTTATATTCATCAGGAGTCTAGCGGCAGAGTTTTGAAGGAATTGGAGAGGTCTTGTGACATAGGCAGGTAGACCCAGAAAAAAGGTGTTAGTCTAGCTTGGTAAAAATCAGGGACTGTAAAACAGTTCTAAAATCATTTTGGTATAAAAGATGTTTCAGTCTCTTTAAAACGTTCAGTTTAAAATATCCGTCTTTAATAATATTATTTATCCATTTTTTAAAATTGAATTCACAATCCAGAATAATCCCTAGACCTCTAAGATCCAATGAAATGGGGTAATGTTTGGCGACTTCCACAATTTCAGCTTTCTTTTGTGGACTTAATTTAGGACATATATAAAGGATTTCGGTTTTCTTTGCATTGAGGGAGAGACTCATCTGTGTCAAGACTTTGTTGATTGCAGATAAATAAATGTCTCACAGTTTAAGAGTAGCATCTATTGAAGATTTGATAGGTATTAAAATCTGAATGTCATCAGCATAAATAAAATACATAAGATTAAGACCAGTTTGCATAAAGGAAGCATAAAAAGCATGGAAGAAAGTGAGGATCCCTGAGGTATACCATACAACAAATGTATTTGTTCTGATTCTACATTGTTCAATTTGACTTTGTATGATTTGTTGTTTAAATAGGATTTAAACCACTGTAGCGAGATGTCTTTTAGACTTATTTCTTTTAATCTATTCAAAAGTGTTGTGTGGTTTACAGTAGGGATGTGAATCGTTTTTTGACGATTTAAAATATCGTCCGATATATTTTAAATTGTCAAAAATCGTTAGGGCCATGATACAATACCAATTCCCCCAATTTATCGTCAAAAAATTGTAAATCGGGGGAAGGGGGAGGGCAGGAAAACCGGCACACTAAAACCCCCTAAAACCCACCCCCGACCCTTTAAATTAAATCCCCCACCCTCCCGAACCCCCCCCCCCCAAATGCCTTAAATTACCTGGGGGTCCAGCGGGGGTTCCGGACCCCGGCTGAACGACCTCCTGCAGTCGATCTCCTGCCGGTGCCATTTTCCGTACGGAAAACGATTTGCGGCAGGAGATCGCTCCCGGACCCTCGCTGGACCCCCAGGGACTTTTGGCCAGCTTGGGAGGGGCCTCCTGACCCCCACAAGACTTGCCAAAAGTCCAGCGGGGGTCCGGAACGACCTCCTGCAGTCGAATCGTGTTGGTCTATGGCCGCCGCCATTTTGCGCCGCCATTTTGCAAAATGGCGGCGCAGAATGGCGCCGGCTGAAGACAACACGATTCAATTGCAGGAGACCGTTCCGGACCGCCGCTGGACCCCCAGGTAATTTAAGGCATTTGGGGGGGGGGGGGTTCGGGAGGGTTGGGGATTTAATTTAAAGGGTCGGGGGTGGGTTTTAGGGTGTTTTAGTGTGCCGGTTTTCCTGCCCTCCCCTTCCCCGATTTAGCTACGGACCGCCGCTGGACCCCCAGGTAATTTAAGGCATTTGGGAGGGGTTCGGGAGGGTGGGGGATTTAATTTAAAGGGTCGGGGGTGGGTTTTAGGGTGTTTTAGTGTGCCGGTTTTCCTGCCCTCCCCCTTCCCCCGATTTAGCTACGGACCGCCGCTGGACCCCCAGGTAATTTAAGGCATTTGGGAGGGGTTCGGGAGGGTGGGGGATTTAATTTAAAGGGTCGGGGGTGGGTTTTAGGGTGTTTTAGTGTGCCGGTTTTCCTGCCCTCCCCCTTCCCCCGATTTAGCTACGGACCGCCGCTGGACCCCCAGGTAATTTAAGGCATTTGGGAGGGGTTCGGGAGGGTGGGGGATTTAATTTAAAGGGTCGGGGGTGGGTTTTAGGGTGTTTTAGTGTGCCGGTTTTCCTGCCCTCCCCCTTCCCCCGATTTAGCTACGGACCGCCGCTGGACCCCCAGGTAATTTAAGGCATTTGGGAGGGGTTCGGGAGGGTGGGGGATTTAATTTAAAGGGTCGGGGGTGGGTTTTAGGGTGTTTTAGTGTGCCGGTTTTCCTGCCCTCCCCCTTCCCCCGATTTAGCTATGGACCGCCGCTGGACCCCCAGGTAATTTAAGGCATTTGGGGGGGTTCGGGAGGGTGGGGGATTTAATTTAAAGGGTCGGGGGTGGGTTTTAGGGGGTTTTAGTGTGCCGGTTCACGATTTTAACGATTTTCACGATACTCTAAACACCCAAACGGCGACGATACGATTCCCTCCCCCTCCCAGCCGAAATCGATCGTTAAGACGATCGAGGACACGATTCACATCTCTAGTTTACAGTGTCAAAAGCTGAAGAAATATGTAACATGATCAAAAAATAACTTCGACTGTTGTCGGTGCCTCTCAACACAACATCTTGTAATGACACCAATAAAGTTTCTGTGCTGTAATGTTTATGGAAACCATATTGAGATAGAAAAAGACTATTATGTGTCTCTAAGTGGTCTGAGAGTTGATTATTTACCACTTTTTCTAAGATTTTGGACAAACAAGGAAGATTAGATATGGGTCTTAGATTTACAGGGCCAGCAACACTCAATTGGGGTTTTTTCAGAATGGGTTTTATTATCGCACATTTGAGTAGGTCAGGGAAAGAGCCTTGAGTTAGGGATAATTTAACAATGTCAGCAATTTCCAACACTCTGTGTCCCTGGGCAGGGAGAAGCCAAAGAAAATCTCTAGAAGAGGCCTGTAGTAGTCTTGATACTCAAAATCAGACTTTAGACCTCTGTTTATATAGGTCAAAAGACTTATCAAACCGTCTAGAAGCAGGAAGATGGGCAACTTAGCTAACAATCCTTGAGAAGGCAGAAGTGAAGGTAAAACTTCAGAGGAGGCCTCTAGTGGCTTTGATATCAAAAAGTGGACCTTAGATCTATGTACATAGAGGGTAAAATCAAATCAGACCATCTAAAAGCCAGAAAATGGGGCACTTAGTACCCCTGGGCAGGGAAAAGACATAGAAAATCCCTGGAGGAGGTGATGTAGTTTCCCTATGGCATCATTTGGGGAAGGTGCTAAGGGATCAGGCTGGGAGTTGGTTTTACCTTTTAATATGGTATAACCTTTCAGAGGTTAAATACCAGATGAGACCAAAAGCCAATCACTAAGAACTGTAAGGGAATGAAATTTGAATAAAAAGTCCAAGAGGGCATGAAACCATTAATGGTAACTGGTTGCCATAGCAAGACGAAGAATCAGAAAGTACCATTAGGGAAGTGAAAATAAACTTGAAAACAGCTGGAGCTGAGGCAGAGCAACTCAAAGATACCAAGAGAGGCTTGGTGCAGCACCAGTACTGGCATTAAAAATCAAAATGATAGGTATATAATAATGCAGCAAGAAGAGTGCACTGCTTTACAAGCAGAGTTAGAATGCATTGCTTGGTAGTGTCACACTCTACTGCCTATGTAGTGTACTATAGTACACTAGTGCACTCAGTAACTCTCATAACATGTACAAAAATAGCAAGGAGGCATCAAACCCCAATGGCATAGTATGTGGGATGTCTTAAACAGCACAATGGTATAAAAATGCCCAAGGCTTAAAATGTGTGGTATGGCAAACAGCATGAATACATCATAATTCCTAAGGCAGAGAGTGTTGGATATAGCACAGAGGTACAAACCAACAAGGTGCAGACTAAGGGTGTTGTAAACAGCACAAAGCCATTATTACCACTAAGGCATAGCATGAGAGATGTCACAAAATGCATGGATTCATCAAAACCAACAGGTAGAGTGTGTGTATGGCATACAGCATGGAGTCATCAAACCCTCAAGGGTAGAATGTGTGGTATTGCAAACAACACAGGGGTATCAATTCCCCAAGACAAACAGTTTAGAGTATGGCAGCAAGACTCCCAATGTATAAAGTCTTGGATATGGCAGTAAGACTCCAAAGGTGTAGAGTCTGGGGTATAGCAGCAAGGCAAAGACAGCAGTATCCCTAAGGTGTACGGCCAGTGGTATGATAGCAATCACAGTGGCAAAAATCAAAATGGAATCAGCAATGTCAGGAATTCTCCTAGGTACCATGAGATAGCCAAGAGTAGATTGGGCAGTAGCAGTATCAAAACAACCAAGCGCTGAACCTGATAGGTAGAATTTCACTGGGTGCCAAAATCTTGAATGATCTGCTTATAAGGCACCCCAAATTTATTCCTTCTTCTCATGGAGAAACTTTTCACCCTTCACACTATAGTAAAAATTCCTATTATTTTCCTGTACCTGTCTATCCTGTCCTTCAGAACTGCAATGCCATATTCCTTTGTCTCCATAATCCTGGTAGTAAGGGCACTCCTTACTCCATATTCCTGGTAGTAAGGGCATCCCTTACTACCAGGTATAACAATGGATCACCTGATAGTCCCCATTTTCCACTGCCATTATCATATTTTTCCCAGTCATCTGTTCACTGTAATCTCTGCAAGTAATAGTATCTACACATTACAAGGCTAGACTGCAGTGTACTGCAGAGAGACAGAGATATACTAAAACTCATGTCTCTACACTGCTTCTCTCTATTACTCTACCCTACTAAACAAATAGATAGAATACCAGTGCCTCTGACTCTCTCGAACAGTGAAAACTGCAGCAGTAAAAACAAAGCCCTCTTTTGCCCAAATTTTTTTCTCTCCTTTTTTCTGTTTTTTAAACTTTTTCTTTCACTCAGAGCTTCAGAAATTACAACCTTCCCCTGTAAAATCCAAAAGAAAAGTGATCTTAAAATTGTATTTGCACATGCTCAAACCTTTTAGTGGGAGAAAGTCAGCATCACTTGATACAGGTGTCAGCTATAGGCTGGTTAAAAAAAATGCTTGGCCTTGATTGCTCTTCCTTCTTGTCTTTTTCACTGCATATTCCTGCTCTGGCCCCAGGATACTGGGGCCATCACTGATTAGTTGCTATGCTACCATGCTAGGCTGGTACCTGCAATTTTACTTTGTCATAAAATATAATGGGAAACAAAAATGAACGGGGAAATAATTATTTTTTTTTACTTTTGTGCCTTCCATTCATTTTGGGGAACCACCATGTGACAGGAGCCGACCAATGGCACCGGTAGCCCCAGTGACATAGTAAGGGCAAAGGCTATCGGCGCCATTTTGAATACCGACGGCCGATGGCCCGAGTGCAGGAGATTACTCCAGGACCCCCCGCTGGACCACCAGGAATGTTTGGCAAGTCTTGGGGGGGTCAGGAGGATGGGGAGTTGTAGTTAATTAAATTTAAAGGGTTGGGAAGGGTTTTTTTTTTGGTTTTTCCAACTTTAATGGAAAATGAATACTGAATTCAACTGACAGATGAATCGGGTTTCCCCCTAAGAAAACGAATGCAACATATTTGGGTCCCGACGAATACGAATACCGAATCAGATGAATCTGTCCCTTCTGCACATCCCTAGTTGGCACGTGTGCCTTTTAGAATCCTTCCATTTATGTGGTAGAAGCACATTTGCGCACATAGTTGCATGCCCATTAAAATTTTGTGCATATGTACACATGGTCAGGCTATTTTATAACATGTGTGCATAAATGTGTATATGTTATAAAATGGTCACATGCCTGAGTAGGGGCTCCCGAACATGCACATATGCACCAGCAGGCTGGATTAAAAGTTACCATCTTTGCGCGCATGTGCTCATTTATATGCATATAACTCTTTTAAAATTCACCTTATACTTTTCAAAATTTTTCCCAGAACTCCTCTTCTCAATGTGCTTAAGATTATGAGCTTGATTTTCAAAAGCATTTATACTCGTAAACTGGATTTTACTTGTGTAAATTCACTTTGCCTATGTAGGTGAGCCTTTGAATATTGCTACAATATATGCTATTGTCCATAGGATTTACTCTTGCAAGTGCACTTTGGGCCGGATTTTAAAAGCCCTGCGCGTGTAAATCTGGCCAGATTTATGCGCGCAGGGCACTCGCATGCCGGCACGCCTATTTTGCATAGGCTTCCGGCGCGCGCACAGCCCCGGGATGCGCGTAAGTCCCGAGGGTTCGTAAAAGGGGCGTGTCCAGGGCGTGTCCGAGGTCAGGGGGCAGTTTGGGGCGGGACCGGGGCATGGTGCCGGCCCGGGAGCATGGTCGAGGCCTCTGGACCAGCCCCTGGATCGGGTGATGGCACACCAGCAGCCAGCTGGCGCGCGCAGATTTACAACTGCTTTCAGCAGGCGTAAACCTGCCAAAAAAGGTAGGGGGGGTTAGATAGGGCCGGGGGGGTGGGTTAGGTAGGGGAAGGGAGGGGAAGGTGCGGGGGGGTGGAAAGAAAGTTCCCTCCGAGGAACAGGCAGCGCGCGCCGGGCACAAATGTGCACAAATGTGCACCCCCTTGCGCGCGCTGACCCCGGATTTTATAAGATACGCGCGGCTATGCACGTATCTTATAAAATCCAGCGTACTTTTGTTCACGCCTGGTGCGCGAACAAAAGTACGTGCTTGCGTAAATTAATAAAATCTACCCCCTTATGCATATAAATGGCTTTTGGAAATTGCTACAGTAGTATGTTACATTTACATGCATAACTCCTTTGAAAATTCACATGTGAGTGCATACAGGGTGTTTATGCATAACATTGCCTGGGAATCAGTCAGGCAATTTTCAAAAGGGCCATGTCTGTTTTACCCACAGAGATCACTTTGAAAATGGCCATCCACATGGTAATGGAGAAGTATCATACTGGTTAGCAGGCTAAGAACCAGGAAAGTCAGAATTCCCATTCCACTGATGATGTTGATAAGCTTTGGTAAATCACTTTATTTTATTATTTATTTATTTATTTATTTTAGATTTATACTCCGCTTTTTGCACTTTTTCCAGCAGGTATTTTATGCTCTATAGCGCCAAATATGAACTTAAGGGCTCATTTACTAAGCTGTGTTACGGCTTTACCACTAGACTAACAGATTTTACTGTGCAGTAAATAGCCTAACGCGGAGTTACTATGTGGTATTTCACTTCCATAAACCTGGCTCAATGTGAATATAATGCATGAAAATCATCTCATTATTAGGCAATCCAATGCAAATGAAATAATGCAGCTTGCAACAAAGTTTACTGGCCATGTTATTTTAAGGATTAACTGCACATCAAAAGGTGTAGTTAACTTTCCCTGGGAGCATCGGTACTCTAAAGCATGTCCAAATGCTCCCAGGGATCACCTTAAAGGGCCCGAGTGGCCTGAATAATTCCCCCCCAAGTACTAAAAAACCTCTGAGGATCTGGTGAGGCCCTTTGTCTCTACCCATGCTGCCCATTGAGGAGACCCCAGTGGTCACAATGTTTAGAAAATAAAAACATTGCTGCATTCTGCCCCCTGCCCCCACCCCCTTGTCATAAAATAACTCCCTGGACCTCCTACCTTAAGCCCATCCTAGCCCATCCCCAAACCTGTCCACCCCATCCCTTTATAGCCCTGGTGGTCTAGTGGGGCCTGGACCGCCCCTAGGAATCTGGGACCTGCACCTCCATTTTCAAAATGGCACCGGCTGGCCAATTAATACTTTTGTCCCATCACAATTTAGAGCTGAAAGACTTTATGTGGCCATGCAGCATTCTTTTAAACATAGCGGCTCCAGTCCACTTTACCTAGAGGATGCTCTGGGCCCCAGAGACCAACGGGGATATGCAGGTAAGAAACAGGAAGATCAGGGGTGGGCTAGGGTAGGGGGTAGGTAGGAAATCTGTGCAGTGATTTTATGACAAAAGATGGAGGGTTTAGGAGAGAAGGGATGGGGCCAGACCAGGACAATTTTGTTCTTTTTTTAGTTCCATTTATTTGTATTAAAATTAACAAATAAACCAGGAAAAATATTTCATACTATAGGAATTTTCTAGTCATCAAAGGGCATCCCATAAAGAAATAAAAAACCCCAAATCCGATTAAATAACAAAACTGGAATTCTTTGTTGGGGGAGGGGGAGGGGGGAGGAGGAACATGAAAAGAAAAAAAACAATGAGAAAATACACGAAATTATCATCTTGATTAGTCATTGCCGCAGAAGAAAAACATAACGGTGAGTTTAAGAAGGCATGCATGTGCCAAAATAAGGAGATACGTGTGCATGCAGCACATGCGCATCTCCACCTAATTTTAAAAGGCACCCACATGCGCGTGCAAACGCTGATGCACGAATATCTCACATCGGATAAAAAATGGGGCGTGGTGTGTGCATGGGCTTGGTGGGGCATGTGCCTTCCAGGGTGGGGCCGAGAGCTGTTCTCATATGTACATACGGACCTGGGCGCACACAGAGATCTAGAGCCACATAACTTTACTTCTGATAATGAGGAGGTGTTTGTAGGCATCTCTGAAGTATTTAAGAGGTCTGGGTCAACTAAAGGGGATGCAGGCTAATGTACCAGGAGATTTGGAGGACTTAGCTGTGGACTGGGCAAACTGGTAAAACTGGTCCTGACATGGACGCACACCGGTTATAAAATTCCCCCACTTACACAGCTCAAACCAGACTTTATGCGGCTGTGTGCTTCCAATTGCAGAACTGGGCACACACATATATGCATGCCAGGACTATTTTATAACATACATGCATAAGAATGCACATGTTATAAATTGGGCACATAGCTGGGCGCGGGCCGACACACATGCATATATGTGTGCCCACGCGCCTGTTTGAATGTTACCTTCATAATGCATTCTTATATACTCCCTGAACAGAAGCACCATCATCCAACTTCCCTGAAGGAACTGTGGTATTTCTTCCAGCCGTATTTTATTTGCAAGAAAAATACTGCAGGGTACCACAGTTTAGTGAATCTTGCAATCCTTTTCCCTCAGGGAAAATGCTGCAACATGGTAAACAACCCCTTTAGGTTATATGTTCTCTGGGGACAGGGAAATAATTACTCTGCCTGAATGTAATTCAACTTGAATTGCCAATGAAAAAATGGGAAAGAATAAAAAATATAAGGGAAGAATTCACATTAAGAAAATGAAATTCAGAAGAAATTTTGTTAGATATTGAGTGGGATAGAATTTTGCTCACTTGTTGAAAATGTATTTTATTGGCATTCCTTTTATTTTAGTTTTGCAGCTTATGAGCTATTGAACTGTATAAATTTATAATTTTATGCTCTATAATAAACCATATTATTTAGGTATATGCTGATGCAGACATATGTGCAATACTGCTTGGATGCACACTTGCATGTGCATTGTAAATAATTCACAGATCTCATTATTATAAGGGGTTGCCAAATTAAAACCGAAAAAAATGGAAGTTAAATTGCAATTTAACAATCAGACAGACCCCTCAATTGTGTTTGTGCCAGTTCTATAAAGTCCCCAGTGAAATGCATGCAGATATTTCTTTCTGTGGGCTGGGGCCCCAACCTTTACTACTTTTCAGTAAAAACCTTAGGCATTGCACTCTTATTTGGGCCCTTCCTTTTCCCCAGCGCCTGGGCAGCTGAGAACGTTGTGCATGCAGCAGATCTGATTTCTCACTGCTGTGAACACCTGGTTTCAGCCTGGCAGGATGCCACTTGATTATTTTCTGGAAATATTCCTCATGGTGTTCCTTAGTTGTGAAAATTCTATGCATTTTAATTTCAGTCCCAGAAGAAGGAAAAAGTGTAGTTGACAATTTGAACATATTGAAATAAAAAACAAAACAAAACAAAGCAATTGAAAGAAAATGCTCTTGGCTGTTATCAAAAACATATCCTTGTTTACCTTGGAAGTTTTATGCTGGGAGCTCTTAAAGCCCAGGCCCATTGAGGTTAAAGGACCAGTCACAGATGTTGTCAATGCTCCAGTTTAACAGAAGCTTTTAAAATGAGTCAGTCCAAACCGACTCAGTCTGTTCACAGGTGCTCTTAAGTTTTAAACTTGCAATCTTTTTGAGGTACTAAAACTTTGGCTTCTGCAACCAAAAAATCTGAGAGGAGTGAAAAATTCTTGTTGTTAATAGGGCAGTTCTCTTGGGATGACAGCTATCTCTAGTCTTACAGCGGCATTTATACCTTTTCTTTTCTTTTCTTTTTTTAAGTTTTCTCTTACTATGTTACACGCCTTGTCTCGGTCTGTCTCTTTTTTTCATACTAATGTCTGTAACTACATGTGTACTGGACACATAAAGAGCTTTTCCTTTCAGATTTCCTTGTATGTCTTTAGGTCGAGATTCTCGTACTAAATATTACAATTCTATAAAGCCGGCACACTAAGGCCTAGATTCATCATTCCGCTATAAATACAGAGGAAAAATGAGCCGCGACCAGAAAAGGGGTGGAGGGGGGTGATAGTGTGCAGCCGGCCGCATCGAGGTGGTACGTTTTCTCCCGCTACAGTTGCGGCCGTGACGCACACTATCACCCCCATAGCGCCACTGAAAAAGGTGGTGTTATTTCTGGCACTACTGCCAGCGATAATGTCTAAAACATTATCGCCTGCAGTGGTACTGGATAGAACATTTTTCTAACCCCGCCCAAACCCTGCCCTAACCCCTCCCCTTTCCCTCATTTAAATGCTAATGTTGCGATGTGGTAGTTATCGCATGTGTTAGGGCATTATCTCACATGATAAGGCCACATCGTATTTAAATGAATGACCCTGTTATTTATTTATTTATTCCTCAGCTCTTATATACCACTCAGTCAGGTACCAGACCTGCTCTGTATTTTTCCTCCTAATTTATTGGCTTTGCATGACCTAATTTCTCAACATGTGTATTGTAAAAGAGAGACGCCCAGGTACTATCATGCAAAAGATCAGACAGACAACTCATCTATTCGAAGGTAACTTTATATAGAGATAATAATGGAGATAATAATGGGCCACAGCATAGACCCTTAATTCAAGTCAATACATCAATAAACAGCTTGTGATTGGCTCAGAATACAACAAATAACTTCAAGCAAACTCTTAGTAGACCCTGCATCGCAAAAACATCAATGAGATTACATACACCACCATCCCATGCAAGAAGGCCGGCACTTGTGTGCATACTGGCCTTTACATGCATGGCCGGGCCTTTACATGCGTGGCCGGGCCTTTTTGAAAATAGGCTAGGCATGCAGAAGGCCCGGCCACGCACGTAAAGTCCGGATTTTAAGCACGGGAGAGATTTAAAATCCATTCGTAAGTTTTTTGTTTTAATTAATATGTCATCTTGCCATATTATGATGTGTCATTTCTTATGTTTTGCTATTTTTATTTCTGAATTATTTTTTTAATTAGTATTAATTTCAATTTTAGTCTTTATTTCTTGTGTTTTGAGTATTTTTTGTTATTGTTTATTATAATTTCACTATTTTGATGGTACATTTTTATGGTTTCTTGATAGGGAATAAGGACAATCAATTATATAATCACCTCTAAAGCAGACATCTTGTTGAAATACGGCCATATCAGGTATATTGGATTCATCACTATGCTAATTTTACATTTGATTTATTATTGTAATTATCCCTTATTGGCATTAAATTTCTAATATGTTATCACACATGTTTAAATATTTATATATAGCAGTATCATACATGCATTTCCAAACTTGTCCACACACTTTTACACCTTCTAATATACTGGCTGATACAGTAAAAATGCGGGAGAGCGGGTGAGCGCCCGCTCTCCTGGCGCACGCACAGGATACTCTCCTGTGCGCGCGCACAGGTAGAAAGCTTAAATTCAGAACCTCCAGGGTAGCATTCTCTGAAATGCTCCCTGTTCCACACGCAAGTCACCAGAGGCAGGCAGAGCTCCGGAGTCTCAACGCATGGATGAGATGATGGTGCAAGGAAGGAATTCGGCTTCCAGAACCTTCCTCCCACATTTTCCTATGTCGTTGGTGCCCACATGTACCACGACAGCCGGCTCCTACCCAGCACTGTCTAAAATCCTATCTAGGTGACGCGTGAGGTCCGCCACCTTAGCACCAGGTAGGCATGTTACCAGGCGATCCTCATGCCCACCAGCCACCCAGCTATCTACATTCCTAATAATCGAATCACCAACTATGACCTCCAACCTAACCCTTCCCTCCTGGGCAGTAGGCCTTGGGGAAAGGACAATGCATCACCTGGAGAGTAGGGATGTGAATCGTTTTAGGACGATTAAAATTATCGTCCGATAATTTTAATATCGTCTTAAACCGTTATGGAACACAATACAATAGAGATTCTAACGATTTATCGTTATAAATCGTTAGAATCGTGAGCCGGCACACTAAAACCCCCTAAAACCCACCCCCGACCCTTTAAATTAAATCCCCCACCCTCCCGAACCCCCCCCAAATGACTTAAATAACCTGCGGGTCCAGCGGCGGTCCGGAACGGCAGCGGTCCGGAACGGGCTCCTGCTCCTCAATCTTGTTGTCTTCAGCCGGCGCCATTTTCCAAAATGGCGCCGAAAAATGGCGGCGGCCATAGACGAACACGATTGGACGGCAGGAGGTCCTTCCGGACCCCCGCTGGGCTTTTGGCAAGTCTCGTGGGGGTCAGGAGGCCCCCCACAAGCTGGCCAAATGTTCCTGGAGGTCCAGCGGGGGTCAGGGAGCGATTTCCCGCCGCGAATCGTTTTCGTACGGAAAATGGCGCCGGCAGAAGATCAACTGCAGGAGGTTGTTCAGCGAGGCGCCGGAACCCTCGCTGAACGACCTCCTGCAGTCGATCTCCTGCCAGTGCCATTTTCCGTACGAAAACGATTCGCGGCGGGAAATCGCTCCCTGACCCCCGCTGGACCTCCAGGAACTTTTGGCCAGCTTGTGGGGGGCCTCCTGACCCCCACGAGACTTGCCAAAAGTCCAGCGGGGGTCCGGAAGGACCTCCTGCCGTCCAATCGTGTTCGTCTATGGCCGCCGCCATTTTTCGGCGCCATTTTGGAAAATGGCGCCGGCTGAAGACAACAAGATTGAGGAGCAGGAGCCCGTTCCGGACCGCTGCCGTTCCGGACCGCCGCTGGACCCGCAGGTTATTTAAGTCATTTGGGGGGGGTTCGGGAGGGTGGGGGATTTAATTTAAAGGGTCGGGGGTGGGTTTTAGGGGGTTTTAATGTGCCGGTTTTGCGATTTTTTGATTTTTCGATTTTTCACGATTTTTCATGATTTTTCACGATATTTTACCCCCCCAAACGGCAACAATACGATTCCCTCCCCCTCCCAGCCGAAATCGATCGTTAAGACGATCGAGGACACGATTCACATCCCTACTGGAGAGCATGTCCTTGCTACAGGATTCTTTCCTGCTGCACCAGGTTGATGCTCTCCAATAATGAGACCGTCTTCCTCCAAGGCAGCACCAGGGCTGCCAGTCTGAAGTTGGGACTTGGCTACTATGTCCCTGAAGGTCTCATCGATATACCTCTCTGTCTGTCTCAGCTCCTCCAGGTCTGCCACTCTAGCCTCCAGAGATCAGACTCGTTCTCTGAGAGCCAGGAGCTCTTTGCATCGCATGTACATGTACAACTTCTCACCGGTGGGTAAAAAATCATACATGTGACACTCGATGCAAAAGACTGGGAAGCCCCCCTCTTGCTGATAGGCTGCTGCCTTCATCTCAATTTTGTTCAGTTCCTAGTTAAGTTTTAGGTTGCTATGGGAGTAGGAATGTATCTAATTAACGTCCTTTAAATGTATTAGTGAATTCACTATATGTCTGGTAGTGGCCTACAAGGGACTGATCAAACTCTGAATAAAGTTTTTGTTCTTGGGTTTTTTTGTTTTTTTTGTGAAAGTGGCACCTGCCTATAAATTAAAAAAAAAAAAAAAGATCTTGTTCATATGAGCAAAGTGTTGTACAGCCTTAAAAGAAAGAGTGATTGAAAACAGCTGAAAGATATATTGGCTAGATGGAAAAACAGTGAAGAAATGAGTCAACCCATAGGCGGGGCTACTGATGTCACAAAATCTGAACAGGGATCAATGCTGACAAAACAAAAGGGAAAGTTAAAGGCAAATGGACCATTCAATTTTCTTATTCAGTCTGAAGGGCAAAGAGTACATTGTAAAGACCCAGAGTTACTCAGAGCATGTCAGGAGTCCTGAATAATCATCAGAATCATTCAGAAGCTCCTTTAGTCACCCATTGGCTGGAAAATAGCCATTCCCTTACTGATTTTTTTATTTTTTGCTTTAGAATTTGTTCTCCTATCACCCCACAATGGACTCTTCCCACATCTATTGTGGACTTGAATTTTAGATGGGCCCCTATGACATAGTGAGGGCAAAGGTAGTGCCGGCGCCATTTTGAATACTGGCAATACGGCCGGAGTGCAGGAGGTCGCTCCCGGACCCCCGCTGGACTTTTGGCAAGTCTTGTGGGGGTCAGGAGGCCCCCCCAAGCTGGCCAAAAGTCCCTGGGTGTCCAGCGGGGGTCCGGGAGCGATCTCCTGCATGCGGGCCGTATTGCCAATATTCAAAATGGCGCCGGCGCTACCTTTGCCCTGTCACATGGTAAGGGCAAAGGGCCATCGGCGCCATTTTTTTTAGCGCAGCTGATAGCGTGGGAACGGGAGATCGCTCCCCGCGGCCCCCCTGGACCACCAGGTATGTGTAAAAAGTTTTGGGGGGGGATCGGGAGAGTGGGGGAGGCTAAGGGGGTAATTTTAAAGGGTCGGGGTGGGGTTTTTTTTTTATCGGCGTGGGCCTCACTAAAAAAAATTAGTGATGTGAATTGGAATCGGAACCGATTCCAATTCACATCTCGAAACGATCAGATTCCCCCCCCCCCCCCCAAGCCGAAGCCGATCGTTAAAACGATCGGGCACACGATTCACATCCCTAATATAGATAAGCATAGTTTAATGGGATAAATCCAACATGGATTTAGCCATGGGACGTCTTGCTTCACAAATTTACAACATTTTTTGAAGGTATAAATAAACATGTGGATAAAGGTGAGCCAGTTGATATAGTGTGTCTAGATTCCAGAAAGCATTTGACAAAGTCCTTCATGAGAGACTTCTTAGGAAATTGGAAAGACATGGATAAGGAAGCAGTGTCCTATTGTGGATTGCCAACTGCTTAATAGATAGAAAACAGAGAGTAGGGCTAAATAGTAAATTTTCCCAATGGAAAAATGAATAGTGGAGTGCCCCAGGGATTTGATCTGGGACCACTGCTTTTTAATATATTTATAAACAACTGGGAAATAGGAACAACAAATGAGATGATCAAATTTGCTGATGACACAAAATTATTCAAAGTAAAATCACAAAAGGATTGTGAGAAATTGTAAGAGGACATTGAAATAGTGGGCATGCAAATGGAAAATGAAATTTAATGTGGACAAGTACAAATGATGCACAAAGGGATCAGTTTTAAGGCCCACAAGCGCACAACCACGTGCACACGGTTCCCAGTGCATGTACATGGATGCGTCAATTTTATGACATCCGTGAACACTCGACTCATGCGCGTGGGGCAGGAATTTTATAACTTAACCATGATGACATGATTGGCCGGTCCCCAGTTCCCTATCCCTAACCCTATCATTCTTCCCTCTTCCCCTCTCCTCCCCGCCCCCTAAACCTATCCTAATTATCTCCAAATTTTTAATTTTCGTACCTACTGCTCCTCTGAAGCAGAAGTAATCTCCGTGTGCTGGCCGGATGCTGGTGTGGGCTTCCCTGGGACAACATCGAATGGTGCTGTCTTGGACTTCCCCCATCCTGCCCCTCCCTGCCCAGACCATTTATTTATTTGATTTTATATACCAGTATTCGAAAAATACATCATATCGGTTTACAGAATTAAAAAATAAAATAAAACAGTAAAATACATCACATAAAAGCTAAATAAAGAAAATATAACATAGTTAATACATTAGAAATAAAATACAATAAACTTAAAATACTCAATAAAATTAGATAGTACAGTAAACGAATGGTATTATTCAATCAGGAAAAGCTTGCTGAAATAACCAGGTTTTTAAGTTCTTTTTAAAATTTAGTGGATTTGCCTCAGCTCTCAAATCTATTGGTGTAGAATTCCATATTTTTGGGCCTGCTAAAGAAAGAGCTTACTCTCTTACTGTGTTTAGGTGGGCCAATTTTATTTATTTATTTAGCTTTTTTTTTTTTTTTTTTTTAATTTAGCATTTTTATATACCGAAGTTCATGTAACAGGTTACAAATCACCTCAGTCTACATTAAAACAAAACCATTGCATAATAGTGCATTACATAGAACAGGGGTGAAACCAACTTGGATCAAGGGTTTAACATAAAGGCAGGTGGGGGAAAGACTTTAACCGGCGTGCTGGGAGCTAACATAGGAGTATAGCCAGTTGTCAAAGAGGAGACACTGGTAGGAGAAGTTGAGGAGGAGCATTATTAACTCGTCTGTGAAGTGTGCGGCTTTTAAGACAAGAAGGTCTACTAATGAGACCTAAGGAAGTTCCTTGGGTCCTCAGAGTTCGGCGAAGGCTTGGCCGAACAACCAAGTCTTTAGTCTTTTTTTAAAGGTGGTTGGGCATTTTTCAAGCCGAAGATCCGGTGGGAGTGAGTTCCATTGCGTTGGTCCAGCCGTGGAAAGGGCTCTCTTCGTTAATGAGGTTTTAATGGGGTGGGCCTGGAGGGAGTCTCTGTAAGCTGCTCTCACCGGCCTGGAAGATAAGTGAAATTGCAGTGGGATCTTGAGATCCCACTGCAATTTTAGAGATGGAATAGATAATAATCCTATATTTGATGAACACAGGTTTCTTTGTGATGTGTGGAAATGTAGAGCGGCATTGAGCCATTCAAATTTTTCATTATATAATGTTTTATGTATTAATGTAAGTGTTTTAAACTGTATTTGGAGTGTGATTGGTAGCCAGTGGAGTTCTTTTAGAATGGGTGTAATATGATCAAATTTTCTAGTGTTAGTGTTACGGTTCTGGCCGCGAGCACCGCGACCAGAACCTTACCTCCGTGT
This sequence comes from Rhinatrema bivittatum, assembly GCF_901001135.1. Taxonomy (NCBI): domain Eukaryota; kingdom Metazoa; phylum Chordata; class Amphibia; order Gymnophiona; family Rhinatrematidae; genus Rhinatrema; species Rhinatrema bivittatum. Next base: position 94,906,982 of record NC_042615.1, read on the forward strand.
TCCTGGACCTGTTCCCACTTCTGTTGGCCTAGTTCGCGGCATGTTCGGCGGCGTCCCCGCGAGGGCCGCGCCGCCGGGAAGCCTCCCTTGGATGCCCTGTCTCTAGGCACGCGCCACTTGGGCGCTTTTCTAGGCCGTTTCCCGCCAGTGGTGACTTCGCCCAGTTCCTGACGTCAGATGCCGCGGCCTTGATAAGCCAGCCGCGGACACTCAGTCTTTGCCTTGCAACGGGCTTACCAACCGGTTCCCTGTTGCTCCGTGACCCGGAGTGAGATGCCTTTGGAACTCGCTCCATTCCTGCTTGCCTGCTACAGTACCTGCTTGGTTCCTGCTTGCCTGCTACAGTTCCCGCCTGGTTCCAGTACCCGAGTCTTGCTACAGTTCCTGCCTGGTTCCAGTACCCGAGTCTTGCTAAAGTTCCTGTCTACTGTTCTAGTCTGGTTCCAGTTCTCAGTCCTGCTCATCAGCCTGCCCTCTCCAGTCTCAAGATCGTCAACTCACCTAAGTCCCAGCGGCCGGGCTCCTACGGGCTCCTCCCGGGGGGGCTTCGGCTTCCAAGGGTGAAGCCTCACCTAAGTCCCAGCCGCTGGGATCCTACGGGCTCCTCCCGGGGGAGCACCAGCTTTCAGGGTGAAGAGCACCTCTACATCCTGCCTGAACATCTGCCTCCCAGCCTGCGGTGTACCAGAGACATTGAATACCTTTCCCAGTCTCTTGCAGTTCGGCCCAAGGGTCCACTAAATTGAGACTCCATAACAGTTAGTTAGAATTCTTGCAGCCGCATTTTGAAGGATCTGAAGAGGTCTGATAGTTTATGCTGGAAGGCCGAAGAATAGTGCATAGCAATAGTCTATTTTTGGGAAAATCAGTGCTTGTAAAACAGTCCTAAAGTCGTTGGTATATAAGAGTGGTTTGAGTTTCTTCAGTATGTGAAGCTTAGCTTATAGAAACCATCTTTAGTTAGTGAGGTAATAAAATTCTTAAAAGCTAGCTCAGAGTCAAGGATCACTCCTAGATTTTTTACAAAATTTCCAATTGCTTGATTCATTTTTAAGTCATTAATTTTGCAGTTGGTACATTCATTTAGTTTATTGCAGATTTAATAATATTTCCGTTTTGGCTTCGTTTAAACAGAGATTCATATGTAATAAAACTTGTTTAATAGCAGAAAGATACATATTCCAGTTTCAGTGAATTATCGATAGAATCTTTGATTGGTATTAAAATTTGAACATCATCTGCATAGATGTAATGATTTATCCCTAGTCCTGCTAATAGTTTACATAAAGGCAACATATATATGTTAAACAGAGTTGCAGAAAGAGAGGACCTTGGACCACCAGTCTCAAGGTCAATTTTCTGTGACTCATAGTTACCCATCTTCACTTTATATGATCTATTATGCAGGTACGGTTTAAACCATTGACGTGTATTATCCCTTAACCCAATTTCAACCAGCCTATTGATCAAAATGTCATGGTTGACTGTATCGAATACAGCAGAAATTTCCTTAGGAGTCTTTACTCAGGAAAAGGATCTAGGTTTTTCCCCCCTAGGAGCATGCATATGTGAGTAAAAGCCGCTAAAACCCTAGCGGAAATACACCCGGGACATTTACGTGAGCCATCTCTTAAATCATGTGTATATACTAGGGATGTGAATCGTTTTTCGACGATTAAAATTATCGTCCGATAATTTTAATATCGTCTTAAACCGTTATGGAACACAATGCAATAGAGATTCTAACGATTTATCGTTATAAATCGTTAGAATCGTGAGCCGGCACATTAAAACCCCCTAAAACCCACCCCCGACCCTTTAAATTAAATCTCCCACCCTCCCGAACCCCCCCCAAATGACTTAAATAACCTGGGTGTCCAGCGGCGGTCCGGAACGGCAGCGGTCCGGAACGGGCTCCTGCTATTGAATCTTGTTGTCTTCAGCCAGCGCCATTTTCCAAAATGGCGCCGAAAAATGGCGGCGGCCATAGACCAACACGATTCCACGGCAGGAGGTCCTTCCGGACCCCCGCTGGACTTCTGGCAAGTCTTGTGGGGGTCAGGAGGCCCCCCCCAAGCTGGCCAAAAGTTCCTGGAGGTCCAGCGGGGGTCAGGGAGCGATTTCCCGCCGCAAATCGTTTTCCGTACGGAAAATGGCGCCGGCAGGAGATCGACTGCAGGAGGTCGTTCAGCGAGGCGCCGGAACCCTCGCTGAATGACCTCCTGCAGCCGGCGCCATTTTGGAAAATGGCGCTGGCTGAAGACAACAAGATTCAATAGCAGGAGCCCGTTCCGGACCGCCGCTGGACACCCAGGTTATTTAAGTCATTTGGGGGGGGTTCGGGAGGGTGGGGGATTTAATTTAAAGGGTCGGGGGTGGGTTTTAGGGGGTTTTAGTGTGCCAGCTCACGATTTTACGATTTTTCACGATATTTTACCCCCCCAAACGGCAACAATACGATTCCCTCCCCCTCCCAGCCGAAATCGATCGTTAAGACGATCGAGGACACGATTCACATCTCTAGTATATACACATGGGAGGGGTATTTTAAATGATATGCACATACTTGCATGGAGGATTTTAAATTGCAGTGTATCACTGGTCGCGAGCTGGTACGCGCATTTATGGGTGCACGCGTATTCCTTTTTAAATTACCATGATAGTGTTTATCGCTTCATCAATCAGAATGCAGTGAGTGAAAATGATTGGTACTGTGGGAAGTATGAAGAGAAGTTACTACTGAAATATATGGAGCAAGAGGTTCACAGTTTTTGTATCAACCAGTGGTATAGGAAGGTCTTTTCCTGAAGAATTCCATAAATCATAATCATTGGAGTTTTGTTTTATCTTTCTTTGAAGCATATGTGGAGTTACCATATTCTGAAGAAGAAAAAGAGAGGGCAGAGGGATGGGTTTTCAAGAAAACTGACGGATTTTTGGAGGCAGTTTTTGAATAGCCCACTGTCAATGGGTATAGATGCCCTGCCAGGCATGAGAAGAAAACCTAAAACACAACCAAGCTAATCAGAAAAGCAATGCAGAAGAGAGTGCACAGTTTCCCGAAGGAAAAGTGCTGAATCATTGAACTCCAATCTGCTGTCTCTCAAAAAAAACCCTACTCAGGGAAGATTGATGAAAGGTAGAACATGAGCATCACTCCTTCTGAAATCAAGTATTTACCCCAACCAAAGACCGCTTTAAGTTATTTACTTCAGGCTGGCCTAGGTTTGTAGCTGTATAAAACTGTCCCACTGCCAAGAACTGTTTCGTTTGAATCTTCATTGCGACAAAGAGCCAGAATTGTTTTTTGTTTAACTTATTTTGGATAGGAGCCAGAGCTGTTTCCTGTTGAAACACTTACTGTGTCCAGGAGGCAAATTGCATTTTTCTGAATCAGGATACAGAGAGAAGTTGTTGTTGGAACCTTTGTAGAAAAATAAAGTTTATTTGCATCCAAATCTTTGTCCCAATTTAAAGTCTATTGTACGAATGGTGGCAGAGGTAGGATGCCATTCCCTGGAGCTTGTCTGTAGGCACAAAAAGCCCAATGGTAGGGGAGACCGATCCTATCTGTAATTTGCACAGAAAGAGGTCGATTTTCATGCAAAATGGTCGGTCATATATGAGTGTATGTGGGCTGCACATGAGCAAGACAGATTTTAAGAAGCCAGAAGGGATGTACGTGTCCAGAGTAAGACATGGGTGTTTCAGGGGCAGGGCAAAGAGTGACCACTCGTAACCCCAAATTTTGCAAGGCAATGAAGTGGGAGAGAGAGAGAGAAACTGACTCTATATAGGGTCAGTCTCTATATATAAGTTCTCAGGGTGGATTTTCTGGAGATGGTTTGGGGTTAGGGAGGGTGTTGTTACAGACACATTCAGAGTATTCATAGTAAAATTGTTAGACTTTTCATCACTTATAAAGACTACAATTATTTACTGATGTCAATTTTACTATAAATACCTCTGAATGTGTTTGTAACAACACCCACCCAACTCCAACCCATCTCCAGAAAACCTACCCTGATTCAAAGTGCCTCTCTACAGTGGTACCTATATAAAGAGTATAAGCCTCTCTCTATCTGTCTCCCAAACATACAAGATATGCACATAAAGGGGTAGATTTTCAAAGGGTTACGCACGTAACCCTGAAAACATGCCCCTGTGTGCACCAAGCCTATTTTGCACATGCTCGATGGTGCGCGCAAGCCCCAGGACACGCGTATGTCCCGGGGCTTTGAAAAAGGGGTGGGAAGGGAGCGTGGGCAGGGCACTGACCTGGGGGCAGTACGGGGGCATGGTCGTGGCCATGGTGCTGGTCTGGGGGCGGGACTGAGGCCTCCGGTACAGCGGCTGCGCGCGCATGTTATAAAACCAGGTCCAAAGGCTGTAGAGAAGTATGCACATTAAAAGTATTTTAAATGCTACATGTGTTCTTTATAAAAGAAGGCATATTTTTTGCTTGAGCGTTTATGGGTGAATGTGTGTTTCTTTTAAAATATACCAGATAGTGTTTTTCAGATGTTGCGGAATACAAGTGCTACAAATAAATTTCCCTGTGGGTTGAACCTTTGGGTGCTGGGTCCATCAGGACTTAGGTGGGTCTCTGTATATAGCTGCAGTAGAAGTTGGTTCAGCCTAGAGACAGCAGGCGAGAGATGGTACAGTCCTACTCCAGACTGGATAATGTCCTGGAAACTCAGGCGCCAATGGAACAAAGGCAGACAGAGGGCGCTCAAGCAAAGGTAGGCCGAAGCCTAATGAATCCACGTCCAGGGAGTAGGCAGAAGAGGCGTCCAATGGCAGGCTTGGGTCAGGGCTGGCAGCGATCCAGAGGCAATGGCAAGCAAAGCTGAGGTTTGATCACGGAGATGGTCAATAGCATAGTCAAGTAAAACAGGTCAATCACGGAGAAATTCAATAGCTTAGTCAGACGAAGCAAAGGTCATGGTCTGGAGATAGACAATACGAAGTTGGACAAGCAGAAGTCTGGGGCTGGAGTTAAGCTGTAGCGTAGTCAGGCGAAGCAGAGGTCTGGGTGTAGAGATAGGCATAGTCAGGCAAAGCAGAGATCTGGGTCTGGAGATAGGCTGTAGCGTAGTCAGCGAAGCAGAGGTCTAGGTCTGGAGATAGGCTGTAGTGTGGTCAAGTGAAGCAGAGACAAAGTCCATGTAGTCAATCCGAAGCTTAAGCAGGGCAGGAATAAGGAAACAGGAACCAGGAACAATGAGGAAAAGGAACGCAGGAAAGAGACAAATCTCTTAGTAGCAACGAGTACTCAACCAGCGAGGAGACCTGTTGCAAAGGCAACGCTATGGAGCAGAGCCTGAGCTATGAATAGGTTGACATCATCATCCAGGGCCGAGGCTAGTTTCCCGCCGTGGTCCCTACTTAAGGATCAGCAATGCATGCGCGCACGCTCCTAGGGAGGGGTGCGGTGCGGGTAGTGGTGTCTCTCCGCGGGCCACGCAGAGAGGCCAGACGAACAGTGGCAGCAGGACCAGGAACACCGGGGACAGTGGCAGAGCCAGAGGCACTGGGGGAGGCCGTGGACGAAGCTGGTGGCCCACCGCCGCCAGCAAGGAGGAACCAGAGGCTGGAGTCCCTGTGGAGAGGTGAGAGGGCCGTGCTGCGGGTCTGCCGCAGATGGCATGCATAACAGGCAGGAGGGCAGTATCTTCTTCAGAAGGTGATACAAGGCCAGTGGATAATTATGAAATAATGGTATAATAAAATTCTGAACATGCACAATATGTATATATGCAAAAAGGAATTCCTTGATTTTAACAAATAGAAATCAATTTGACACTATATTATATTTTATTATAAACATGTACAAAACTTATATTCAGAGTTTAAATAGCCTTATATCTCTAAATGGTATTACTATTATAAAAACAATTATTCAAACATTTATTGCATCAGTGTTGTACACTCACACTCATGCAAACCATTCATACACATTTCCAATTAAAATAACCTTTAAATTACAACTTAATGGAAATTCCTGACAATACAAATTAGAGGCCACCAGAGATGTGACACCTAAATTACTCCTATTGTTTATGGAAAGACACTGGGCCCGACTGTTTCACCCATTAGGCTTCTTCAGAGGGAACTAGTTTTACTTGTCCTCCTTTAAAAAGTTCTTCCATAACTTATATAGGTTATTTATCTTTAACTCTTGCTGAATTTTTCATATGGGGCATCTGCATGCACTCTACTTCTCACTCCTTCATTGTACTAGATGCTACTGTACAATCTATCAATATCACACATATCTAACAGCATTTAAATCAAGAATATATAACTCACTGATTATCCACATTAATCTATAGTCTCCAAACTATTCCACGATTCAAAAACACCTACCTAGTGCCTTATGAAACATTGTATGAAACTTCTGTACCACAATCAAAATGGCTCATCTCAATGCAGAAAACTACAATATAATTAAATCTCTTCTTTTATATCTGCAAAATCTATGTTTATCTCCTGTATTAAGTAACTTGAATAATGTTGTACCAACCTTGCACGGTACAGTATTACATAACTATTTTCATTGTGTTGTTCTGTTGTCATGGGCTATCTGCAGCTGTTTAATCCATATGCAAAAAGTAATTCATGCACATCAAAACCTTGCTCTTTTTAACCTTCCTGATGCAAAAGGAGGCTATCATTTTAAATGGAGGTGCATCAATATCCGACACCGTGCATGCACCAGTGGACCCAGTAGCAGGCATTGCAAGAAGGATTTGATAAGAAGCAGAATGCCCTGGCCCAAATGCCTCAGGTGGTCCAAATCATAAACAGCCTGGTGAAATCCTCCTTGTCTCCCACTTTGGTAAATTGGGTCCTGAGGAAGATTTAGACACATTTTTCATAAAATTTGAGAGGCTAGCTCAAGTACTGAATTGGCCTGAGGAGTTTTGGTTTGCTTATCTAGCAAATTAGCTAACTGGGAAGAACCAAGTAGTTTATTAGATACTAACCCTGATGAGAAGATGAGCTTCAAGGAGTTAAAAAAGCCATCCTAGAGAGAATAGTTGGATGGCAGAGAAATTTAGAGGTACTCTTGAGGATAAAGATAACCTCCATGACTGCCCAGCTTTCGATATGTTGATGATTTGAGGCAATATCCCTAGAATGTAGAGCTATGGATGGAGGTACTTGGGAAAAGAAGTTATGATGAGGAAGAAGTGTCTAGCTTTTCTGCCATCACTGATGGCAACTTCACAGCCAATCTCAAAACCAAACTGAAAAAAACTGGAGGGACAGGCAATTAGTTTTAGGAATTACAACAGTCAATTAGAGGGAGAACAGTTAGTCCTTGAGGAAAGAGTACCAGAATATACCATACACTTAGATAAAAAGGAAGAATCTGGCCAGCCTGAAATTTAAACAGGAGACGAGGACCAGTGAAATAGAAGATTGGCTGCAATGAGAAGTGAAAGGACACCACGAGTTGGAAAAGACTCTAAAAGTCAGGAGGAAACTGTACCAATCTCAGAATTCAGATTGCTGAATATCAAAAACAACTCACCTTTAAGGAGGGAAAGTGATGGATCTCCTTGGCCCAACTGGAAGAAGGGGCTATGCAAGACAACATGGCCAGAGCAAGGTGTAGTAACTGGAGTTTAAAGACCATATACTAATAGCAGAGGAAAATAGGAAACTCCAGGACCAAAGGTTGAAAGAGCAGGATGTTTTGAGAAATAGCTGACCCATGAGGTGGCACTAACAGAAATAGAAGAGTCAGAGATCTTGACACAAGCACAAAAGTATCAGCACATATAATAAGTGAAAATGCAAAGAAAAGAGGATACCACAAAAGAGCCAAAGGAACGCTCACAGTACCCTCCCTTAAAAAGCCCACCTCTCTTCCACAAGGGATCGCGCAATTTCCATCGCAGGCCCTAAGCAATGGAATTCCCTCCCGACCTTGCTCAGACTAGAACCATGCTACTCCAAATTTAGAAGGAAACTAAAGACCTGGCTCTTCCGACAAGCCTACCCAGAATAGACCAGGCCGTCAGCCCTCCTTTCCTACCTTCAAGACACGCCTGCACTCATCCCTGACACAAGTCACTATTTTAAAATTGCAATGCACCTCACATGCATTCCTATAAGCCCTTTGTATATAAGTTGCTCCTTTGTATATATGTTACTACTTTGTATACAAGTTATTCCTTTGTATATAGTTACCACCTTTGCTTACTGCACTTCTCTGCAATTTCCCTGCTGCAATTACTTGTTCTCCCTCCCCCCCCCCCCCCCCCCACTCCTGTTCATTGTATTTCCCTTCTTTTAGTTACAATGTAAACCGGTATGATGTTTGACACTAATGTCGGTATATAAAAATCTCAAATAATACTGAAATAGATGGGTCTATTTCTATTATTTAGTATCATTATTTATTGTATTGATAAATCACAATATCATAAAGTTGTATATCAGTGCAAAAGTTGTATAGCAATGTATATCAGTACAAATAATAAATCAAAATAAAAATAATAACAAATTAACTTGTTCCGAGGTAAAAAATTTTAAGGTGAATTTTAAAAATCTGATGCAGCCGAAACTGGGGAATGCACGAATATGTTGGACTCACACGAGCTGAGTGGATTTTAAAAACTACCCAGATATGTGATTAAATGCACATGAGCTGCATGCACATCTCAGAACTTCTCAAAAAGGGGCGGGGCATGGTCTGGGCAGGGTATGAGCAGTACATGGGCATTTTAGGACTTGAAACAGAAATTTGAGCGTAAATACTTATGCAATCTGGCGCACGCTGATGCTCCCTGCCACATGACTTTACTTCTGCTATGGATGATGTGTAAGTAAAAACAAAAACAATAAAGAGCCATTTTGGAGGGGTTTAAAGGGCCTGGGAGAAATGAGGGGTATACAGGCTATCAAACCAATGGGTTGTTGGAGGGCCTGTCTATTAACTGGGTGAACTGGGAGCAAACAGGTAAAACTGGCTGCGGTAAAAGCGGGATTTGTGCATACAGGTGCACACTCACTTAAAATTCTGCATACACGTCCATGCAGCCAGGCTATTTTACAATATGCATGCATATACACATGTATGTTATAAAATAGCCACGTCCCTGGTGCAGGCTGATGAATGTACACACTTGTGTCTATGTGCCGGTTTAAAAGTTACCGTCTTATAGGGTCATTCATCAAAATGCATTAGAGCATTATTGCGGGTGTTAGGGCCCTAACACCCATGATAACACCCTAATGCATGTGTTATTTTTTGCATTGTGAGATGCATATACAAATTTTCAAAATTTAGTCAAAGCAGAGGAGTTTTGTTGTTAAGTAGTAAGTGGGCTCCATGATATATGTTTATTTGTTTAATAATGCCACATACAATTCCGCATCAGTTATGGATCTCACCACTCTCCCTGTTCAGACCAAATCATCTAAATTAAAGTATTTGGGCGTCTATTTCTTTATGGACCCCTTAGACACTATTATTCATAGTGAATCTAATATCCTTAGTATGTTAAAGGATAACATTTTACACTGGTCTCCTCTCCATCTTACATGGTGGGGGAGATTAGACACTATTAAGATGGTCTTGGCGCCTAAAATTACGTATATCCTGACCATGATACCTATTTTTTTTTCCTCTGAGTTTTATAAACAGGTAGATAGACTATTAGTTCGCTTTTTATGGCACAATAAAACCCCACGTATTGCCCTTTCTAAGCTAAAGAATGTTCGGAGTAATGGTGGAGTGAACTTCCCAGATTTCTATTCTTATCATCTAGCCTTTATATTGCAACAAGGGTATTATTATTTTGATTTTGGGCGAGTGGATACAGTTCCTCCCCGATGGCTTAACATTGAACAGAATGTTTTAGCTCCCTTTCCTTTGTTTTGTTTTCCTGGTATCTCTCCTTCTGCCTGCATGAACGCTAACCATATTGTAAGATCCTTGCATAGAGCCTTTACTGAATTGGACTCTAGAAGACCAGACCACTTTTTAGACTGGAGATCCTCTGAGATGGCACCCTTATGGCGTAATACGTCTCTTCAGATTGGGAGCACTACGCCGTTTTGGTCCATATGGTCTCGGTGTAATATCTGGCTGGTCTCCTCCATTTTTACAAATGGTACCATGATACCGTACTCTCTGTTGCCAGAACGCTATGGGTTACCTGATACTCAATATTATGCTTGGCAACAATTAAAAGTGACTATACATTCTCATAGCACACGCACTGCTCAATTTAACCAATCTCCTTATCTATGGGCCTTTTATCAGACACAGGGGGATAAAGGACATTTAGCGTCTCGTTTATATAAAATGATTAAGAACCTTAGAACACAACATAGCGTGCATATGATGCACTCCACATGGGAGTCGGATATTGGTATTCCAATCTCACCCTCTATGTGGACATATATTTGGACTGTTTCTTCGCGTATTTCGCTTTCTTCCAGCTTGACGCAAACTTCCTTTTTTATTCTTCATAAAGCGGTCTGGACTCCCTGGAAATTACATAGAGCTGGCTTGGTGGAGACGCATGCGTGCTGGTCGTGTTCAGCTCTGAAGGCCTCGTTAACACATATGTTATATGAATGCTCCTTTGTCCTAACATTTTGGGGACGGGTTTGAGATAAAATTTCCATTATCATGAATTTTACTATCCCCTTATCATACTCAATAACTATTCTTAAAGGAGCACATCCGTCCCTTATCCTCTCACTGCTGCATCGAAAATTAGTAGATTTTTTTCTAAATATAGCGCAGCACAATATTATGTCTAACTGGAAGAGAAGTGAATTATTATCTGAGCATTTGTGGTGGAATACTGTCTGTTTATATACTCAGTATGAGAAGGCTATGGCTGTCAAGTGTGGCCGTTTAGGGATTTGGTCCCAGGTATGGAAACCATTAGACGCCTATATCAATTCACTGTAATGTTTATCAGCTACTGTACCTGTGTATTGTCCTCTGGCATGATAATATCAATAGGATGTTTTCTTTTTTTTTTCTTTTCTTTTCTTCTCTTGTCTGTTTCTTTCTTTTTATTCTTTCTCTTTTTCTATTTCTTGTCATTTTTCTACTTGTCTCTTTTCAGTTTCTCCCTTTCTTTTGTTGTCCTCTTCTCTTTTTTTTTTTTTCCAATGTCCGAACATTTGTGAATTTTGTTACAATCACGACATGTGTATTATTTCACTTTGGTTTGATCATGTATAGTGATTTGTACTCCTACTGTACGTACCTTGGTTGTTTTGTTATAAAACTTCAACAAACAATTGTCACCAAAAAAAAAAAAAAATAATGCCACATACAGCTAGAAAACGACGAGCCAAAGAGAGATTAGACCCCACTATCTCGCCAATGTCTCAAGTTTCAGGACCTATGGATGCTCATGTGCAACGAGGTGTTAAATCGGATGGGTCGCAGTTGAAGGATGTGGTCGCAGAATTTCAAGCGTCCACACCTCCAGACCTTTCAACAACATTATCCCCGATTTATAGGGATCCACCTTCGAATCTGGCACTCTTTAGAGCTCATGAAGTGCTGCCCGGTGCTTCACAAGCGGAAGGCGCGAATGAAACATCGGGTGCAGGGTCAGCAAGTCTTGGAGAATCTGGAGAGGGTAGCCTGATTATGATAAGCCCACTCCTAGAGGAAGACAGTCGGATGAAACACTTAATACAGAAGGAAATTGATGAAGTAGGAGATCCTTTTCTTAAAGAATTTATCCCCCCGGTTCTGGTAAAACCTGAGTCAATTACATTGGACACAATTTGGGAAGCGATTGCTGGACTGTCTCTGTCAATGTCTGCACAGATAAATCCTATTGTGGGGAAAGTTAATAAAATACAAGAGAGAGTATGTGATCTGGAAAAATTTAAAGAAGTTACATCTAAAGATATTAAAAGTGTAAAGTTGGATATTTCTAAGTGGAAACCAATGCAAGATTCAATAATAGCAGAGAATAGAATGCTAAAGATGAAAGTTGAAAATTTAGAAAACGTTAATAGGCGGAGGAATTTAAGATTTATCAATTTCCCCAAATTACCCCATATAACAGCAAAGGATATGTTAAAAAAATATATGGTAGAAATATTGAAGGTATCAGAGGAAATGATGCCTCCAATAGTAAAGCGTATTATTTAATGCCATATAAAAAACAAGAAAATTTAAATTCTAATCAGGAAGGCAGACAAGTAATGGATATTTTATCCTTGGATTTATCAAACATTTTAGAGACCTCCAACTCTGAAATGGTTCAGGCAGCGACACTGATAGTGTCTTTTGTCCTAGAGCCTGACAGAGATTGGACTTTAAGATTATTCTTTAAATATAGGCTCGAGGAATTTTATAAATTGAAGGTCAGAATTTATCCAGATGTTTCAAAACCTACACAGAAAAGAAGGCAACAGTTCTTATTATTAAGACCCAAGGTAGTCCAGATTGGGGGGATATTCGTATTAAAATACCCTTGTAAATGTTGTATAAAATATAAAGGAGTCTCTTACATCTTCTATTACCCATCTCAATTATCTCTCTTTTTAAGCGATAAAATTCCTGAGAAATAAGTTTGGTCTGACTATACCTCTATATTAGGAATGGGTGCCCCTAAATATCATAAAAACCATTACAGTTACTGCTTGACAACAATAATGTGTATTGTAATTGTGTTGTTTATTTCCTTATTTAATGGGAATACTAATTGATAAATCAGCATCTCTTATTATAGTGGACTACTAGAAAAGTTGGATGTATATTATGGCTGGTTTTATGTTATAAGATAATAGATTGGAAAACTAATATTCTCTTTTCTATTTGTAACAAGAATTCTTGTAAAGATTTTTGAAAACATGATAAATAAATAAATTAAAAAAACAAAAGCTGAGGAGTTTATAAAATAAGGTGTGTTTAATGTTGTGTGTGATAGTGTATGGCATGTTATAATGTTGGAAATAGTTATACCTTTTTTACTGGTATGCTTGAAAGAGGATTTGTGATATTTATTGCAAATCCTGTTTTGGGGGGTAGGGGGGGTGGGGGGAGTGAGAGAGCATTTGGGGAGACAAGCATATTAGTCATCTATTTGTACCACTGTAGGAGGGTGAACTAGTAACTGGAGGTGAGGTTTTGGTGGTGGTCTAGGCTCTGGTGGGGGCAGTTTTACATGCACAGTCATAGGTACAGATAGCACAGTACACATCAGAGAAGATTTGATGTGAATTGGGGCGAGGAATGGTACACAAAGATAAGATTTGTACAATGTACTCTCACCCTAGCTTGATGCACTCTATACCTAGCTGCTATCAAGGTAGGGCAGAGTAAAATGTACAAATCTCATCTTTGTGTACCTTTCCTCATTCCAGATCACATCATAAATAGTTGACTAATAGGATAGCCTTATAAAGAGTCTCTCTTTCGCTCTCTCCAGGAACAGCCCCAAACATAAAAATACCTCTCTGGGTCACGCAAAATGATGAATCTAAGTCTCAGTTATAAAACAAAATTGAGGTAACATAACATATATTAAATAAGAAATGTTAGAAAGTAAAAAACATAAAATAGATGCATAAACAAGTAATCATAGAACTAAAGTAACTAAAAGGTCCAATAAAATATCTGTAGTTTGAATATGCTTTAATAAAAAGAAATGTCTTTAATGTTTTTCTAAATTTGAAATATTCCTTTTCTATTTGCACTTCTAATGGAAAAGAATTCCACAAAAATAGTGCTAAACTGGAAAAGCTGTTTTTGTGAGTGCTCTCTAGCTTAATGTCTGTAGGTGATGGAAGAATGTAGATGATGATTAGGTCGGAGGGGAACAATCAGATGGAAAGTTATAGAGGAATATTTCAGCGCATAACTTTACAAGTTAGGCATCCAATCTTGAATTGAATTCTGAGAGAAACAGGTAAACAATGTAAGACCATTATTAAGAGGGGGTGAATGTGATCATATTTTTCTTTCCAGAGATTAGTTTCACTGCCGTGTTTTGTACACGTTGTAGTCTTCTAGACTTATAAACAGAAAGGCCTGAAGAAGAGAATTGCAGTAATGTAATCAATTGAGGATGAGTGAATGTACTAGAGATTTATTTGAGATCTGATGGATCAAGAAATGGACATAGATGAAGGAGAACAAGAAAAAATAAGAACTCTGTATTGAGACATGTGCTGAAAAGTTCAGTGAGGAATCAAGCTGTATTCCCAGGATGGTGATGGCTTCTTTAAGTTGGATTGGATTTGCAGAAATACTAGGAGACAGTAGTTTATCTGGAGGTTCATTCCTTACAAAACACATTTTTTTTCTGATTTTGATGGATTTACTTTGAGTGCAAATGCTGTTAGCCAGTCAGCTAGAATTAAAAGGAGGTGTAGGTTTTATCTTATATGTTATAAAAAAAAAGCTACAAAATTATAAGGCTTTTCAATGCACATCTATGCAGAAAGGAATGGTCAGGTATATGTTGGGGGCCAAGATTACAATCCCTGTGACCTATTTCAGTTCTGTACAATATTTGGCTTGGGGAACCTGAGAGATGAGAAGTGGAGGGTTCCCCCCTCCTCTTCAGAGGACAAAGTTGATGTGGAGAAGGTGCTCCCAATCTCAGGTTCTATGGTGAGGGTGGAAGTGTGTGAAGGTAAATCAAGCAAGAATGTGAAACTTGAAACATAAAATCAAATTGATCCTGGAGAAAGCAGAAAAAGTGGGTTTGCACAGCTTCCCAGAGAAAGTGCAGTTTTACTGGATGCCACCCTGCTGTCTTTCAAAATAGTTCCTCCTCATGGGAGGAGAGGGAGAAAGACCATCATCATCATCATCATTTTTAGGACTTGCCTTTCTAGCTAAGGAGTTCAAAGCATGTTACAGATGACTCTAGGGCAGTGCTGCTGCTGAAACCAGTGTTTAATGTAAAACCAACCAAAGACTGGGAACAGAGTGAAATTCTTTCCCATAGCTTACATTTTTTTTTTCGGGCTCGCCTGGATTTGTTGCCGTGTAAAGCACTCCCTCTGCTAAGAAACAGATTCATTTGAACCTTTATTGTGGCCATGAGCCAGAACTGTTTCCTCTATAAACTCTTACTGTTGCCAAGAGATAAATTGTATCCTTCCAGATCAGGATCTTGAGACAAGATGTTTAAACCTGAAGAAAAACAACGTTTACTTGGCATTAAAATGTATGGGTTCCACTTCAGAGTCTGTCGTAAGAATGGGACATTCACACCAGCATAGCTGCAACATAGGTGGGTAATTTGAGTAGCTTCATTTTGGAAATTGGTTAGTGTATAGCTTGTGCACTAGAATTGATCATGTACTTAGCACCTGTTATTTGTGAGATTGTATGATGCAGGAATATGTGATTGTCTAGATAGGGGAAGGGGGCTAGGAGAAAAACACTTTAAAAATAAAAACAAGGAAAGTAACTTGAACGCTGAGATTAGGATAAAAGAGTGCCAGGAATTCTTTTTAGGGGGAAATGTTCATAATACTTGCAAAGCCACAAAGTTCATGGCTACATTTTATACTTGATCTTTGCCTCAGTTTTCAAAGTAAAAATACACTCATGTTTATCTGAAAATTGCCCAAGGAAAATGTAGCCACAGAATATTTCTACATGATTTTTCTGCCACTACCTATTCTGACCAAATCTTCATGCATAATTTAGAAAATCCTGCCATCTTCTCTCCTGACCTAACGGCCGGATTTTAAATGCCCTGCGCGCGTAAATCCGTCCGGATTTACACGTGCAGGGCCCTTGCGCACCGGCGTGCCTATTTTGCATAGGCCGCCGGCGCGCGCAGAGCCCCGGGATGCACGTAAGTCCCGGGGCTTCGTAAAAGGGGCGTGTCGGGGGCATTCCGAAAATGACGCGGTGTTTCGGGGGCGTGGCGTGGCGTT
This sequence comes from Rhinatrema bivittatum, assembly GCF_901001135.1. Lineage (NCBI taxonomy): Eukaryota > Metazoa > Chordata > Amphibia > Gymnophiona > Rhinatrematidae > Rhinatrema > Rhinatrema bivittatum. Next base: position 94,922,888 of record NC_042615.1, read on the forward strand.
TCGGGGGTGGGCCCAGGGGTGTGGTGCCGGCCTGGGGGCATGGTCGAGGCCTCCGGACCAGCCCCCGCGTTGGGTGATGGCGCGCGCAGATTTACGTCTGCTTTCAGCAGGCGTAAATCTGCCAACAAAGGTAAGGGGGGGGGGGTTTAGATAGGGCCGGGGGGGTGGGTTAGGTAGGGGAAGGGAGGGGAAGGTGGGGGGAGGGCGAAGGAAAGTTCCCTCCGAGGCCGCTCCGATCTGAGGGAACAGGCAGTGCGCACTGGGCTTGGCGTGCGCAGGTTGCACAAATGTGCACCCCCTTGCGCGCACTGACCCCGGATTTTATAAGATACGCGCAGCTACGCGCATATCTTATAAAATCCAGCGTACTTTTGTTCGCGCCTGGTACGTGAACAAAAGTACGCGCTCGTGCAAAATTATAAAATCTACCCCTAAGCCTGCAATAGAAACTACAAAGCAGGTTAAAGTAGATGGGTTGTAGACCTACATACATACTCTCCCCGCATAAAGACTGGACAATTTTCAGACAGACAATTTATGTAAAGTGTTATTTTACCTGCAGACATCCCATTGAAAATTGCCCTCTTAATTAAATTGTACAATTCATAAACCTAAAACTGAATTAAACAAGTTTTTAAATGTATATGAAAATAAATAAATAAAGCATTGCAGATTCAATGATACTTAAGATTCTTGCTTTACTTTTGATTTTTTCCTTAGCCTAAGATCGTCATCCTAGCTACCTACCTTTTTTTTGAATGTTTTTCCCTAGCCTCCCTCCTTCTTCATTCCCTAGTCAATCATATCCCCCTGAATACTCATGGTTATTTAAATTTCCCAAGGAAAATCCTTGAATTGCAGCCAGAGTATCTGACCATTGTTGCTCCAAGTTTAAAACTTCCTTTATAGTTTGAAAATATTTGTATTTTTTAAGCTAATTGAATTATATGTTTACTTAGGAGTTACCACCCAGGAATGAGATCTAGGAGTCATAGAAATCGATAGATCAGACTCTCTTGGCAGTCCAAAAAGCAAACAGCATGTATGAAATTATTAGGAAGGGAATGGCAAATAAAATGGTAGTTGTCATAATGTCTCTGCATCACTCCATGGTGAGACTCCACCTTGAATAATGTATGCAATTCTGGTCGCCGCATCTAAAAAAAATATAGTTGCACTGGAGAAAGTGCAAAGAAGGGCAATCAAAATAAGGGGCATGGAACAGCTCCCTTATGAGGAAAGGCTAAAGAGGTTAGGACTGCTCATCTTCGAGAAGAGACAGCTGAAGGGGAATATGATAGAGGTCATGAAAGGACTGGACAGTTAATGTAAATCAGTTATTTACTCTCTCAGATAGTAGAAGTTAGCAAGTAGCTCATTTAAAACAAATCCAAGAAAATTCTTTTTCACTCAATGCATAGTTAAGCTCTGGAATTCATTGCCAGGGGATGTGGTTATGGCAGTTATAACTTGGTTTAAAAAAGGTTTGGAAAAGTTCTTAGAGGAGAAGTCCATAAACTGCTATTAATCAATAAGGAATAATAGCTTGGGATCTATTTAATATTTGGGTATTTGCCAGGTACTTGTGACTTGGATTAGACACAATGGGGCGGATTTTCAGAGCCCTGCTCGCCTAAATCCGCCCAAAACTGGGCAGATTTAGGCGAGCAGGGCCCTGCGCGCCGGGAAGCCTATTTTACATAGGCCTACCGGCGCGCGCAGAGCCCCGGGACTCGCGTAAGTCCCGGGGTTCTCCGAGGGGGCGTGTCGGGGGCATGTCGAGGGGCGGTCCCAGTCGTCGTGGCGTTTTCGGGGCGTGTCGGCAGCGTTTTGGGGGCGGGTACGGGGGCGTGGCTACGGCCCAGGGCAGTCCGGGGGCGTGGCCGCGCCCTCCGTACCCGCCCCCAGGTTGCGGCCCGGCGCGCAGGAGGCCCGCTGGCGTGCGGGGATTTACGCCTCCCTCTGGGAGGCGGAAATCCCCCAACAAAGGTAAGGGGGGGGTGTAGACAGGGCCGGGCGGGTGGGTTAGGTAGAGGAAGGGAGGGGAAGGTGAGGGGAGGGCGTTAGAGGATTTCCTCTGAGGCCGCTCCGATTTCGGAGCGGCCTCGGAGGAAACGGGGGTAGGCTGTGCGGCTCGGCGCGCGCCGGCTATACAAAATCCATAGCCTTGCGCGCCGATCCAGGTTTTTAGCAGATACGCGCGGCTCCGCGCGTATCTACTAAAATCCAGCGTACTTTTGTTTGCGCCTGGAGCGCAAACAAAAGTAGGCTATTCGCGCTCCTTTTAAAATCCACCCCAGGGTGTTGTGCATGGTGGACCCTCTTGTTCTTAATTTATCAATTTAAGAGATATATACGTTGCAAACTTTTGACTGTGAAATGTCACTTTTCTTTTGAACTGAAATATATCAATCATCTGTTTTTATAATTTCTTGAGAAAGTCCTTGTCATCTTCAGCTTATGTTTGCTAAAAGGGGCAGATTTTAAAAGCCCTACGCACGCATGGGGGGGGGGGGGGGGTTAAGCGCGCCGAGCCTGTTTTGCATAGGCCTGGTGATGCATGCAGGCCCAGCGATGTGTGCAGGCCCTGGGATGCGTGTATGCCCCGGGGCTTTGTGAAAGGGGTGGGGGTGGGGCAGGGGCGGGACCGAGGCCTCCGGCACAGCGGCCATGCCGGGGACCGCGTGCCGGCTGAGAACCTGCGCACGCAGGCACAACTTCCAAAATAAAGGTTGGGGGTGGGTTAGGTAAGGGAAGGTGTGGGGGTGGAAGGAAAGTTCCCTCCGAGGCCGCTCCGATTTTGAAGCAGCCTCGTAGGGAACAGGGAAAGCCATTGGGGCTCCCCTAGGGCTCGGCGCACGCAAGGTGCACAAGTGTGCACCCCCTTGTGCGCGCCATCCTCGGATTTTATAACATGCATGTGGCTGTGCGTGCATGTTATAAAATCGGGCATAGATTTGTGCGCGCCGGGTTGCGCGCACAAATATACGCCCAAGCAAAGGTACTAAAATCTGGCCCAAAATGTCTTCAGCATCAGAAGTTTGCTTTGCTGTTAATTACACAGAAAGTTATAGGCCTAATTTTAAAAGGCCTACATATATCTATACCGGGAGATACATTTTCAAAGGACCTTGGTATCTCGGGAGATACATTTTCAAAGGACCTTGGTATCTCCCGGTAAGCGCAGAAGAAATACCTGCAGAAAAAGGAGCAGGACGGAGGTGGGGCAAGGGAGGATTGTGGGTAGGATGTGGGTGGGCCGGGACAGCGCTATTAAGGGCAGATAGGGGAAAAGGGATTAGTTCAGGGGTTTAGGAAGTTCCCTCCCAGTCCTCTCCTTTATTGGAGGGGGCTGGGAGAGAATGGGGATTGGGGCCTATCGAGTCACCGCTTGCATCTTGTAACATTCCCCTCCCTTATGTGCACGAGTCAGCATGTGTGTAGGGGTAGTGGATTTTATAACATGCTCATGTCAGCGCGTGCATGTTATAAAATTGGACTGATGAAGCAAGAGGGTAGGCTGTCTAAGAAAGCCGTGTAGGCAACAAAGAATGGGTTAGACACCAGGAAAAGTCCAAACGGTTCTTTATTTGAGTGGAGACAAATTTGATACAAACGCCCGACTCAGGCCGAGTTTCGCCCCACTTGGGGCTGCCTCAGGGGCTAGAACAACAAATACAACATATCTCAGAGATTAGAGTTATATATACGGCATCTTAGTTTTACGCGGTAGTTTTGCATTTAATTAAGTATTAAATATCTTTTAGCAAAGGTACACTCCTGTAAGTTCTAGTCCTAATATAGCTTTTTCTAAACTATGCTCCGTATACATTTAAATAGCCTGCATGGCGGTTTTGAATAAGTAGTGGCATCAGATATAAATAACCCCCAAAAAAAATAAATATATATATATAAATAACCAGAATTTTCCTACTTGAATCGGCATGCTAGTATTTTTTTTATATTTTTTAAAATATGTATCGAATATTGTTTATTCTCGAATAATTAATATGGCGGCACAGAATCGCAAGCCATCAAGTTAGTGATATAAGTCAGATCGCATAGAATCGCAAGCTGGCGTTTTCGAATAAGCGGCGGCATCAGATATAAATAACCAGAAATTAGTTTTAAACAATTTGTTAAATGCATATTATGTTGCCTATTTTTCATAAATATAATGCCCATTTCTGTCATATATATGTCCAAATTCATTTTTTTCACATTTTTTTCATTCCTTTCATTTTCTTCATGAATGCTCATTTCATTTGTTATGTTAAATTATTATTACATTATTCACAGATTTTCAGACATCTGAAGTGTAATTTAAGAATACGACTGTATTTAGAGAAAATCTGCATACAGGTACAAACTCACTCTTTCTTAAAGTATACTACTTCAATTGTTTCTTGTTTCCCTATATCCTCTGTGGTCACCTCAAAATTATTTACACATTTAATTTAATTGGTATGTATGTTTAATTATATGTTGTATTTGTTGTTCTAGCCCCTGAGGCAGCCCCAAGTGGGGCGAAACTTGGCCTGAGTCGGGCGTTTGTATCAAATTTGTCTCCACTCAAATAAAGAACCGTTTGGACTTTTCCTGGTGTTATAAAATTGGTGCATCCGTATGCATACGCCAGGAGCCGTGCACATGGACACTCGTGCGCAGGTCTTAAACCTTCCCTTTATATGCGCATAAATTGGGCATACAAAAAAGGGATGAATTAAATTTGAAACTTGCGAGCAGTAGTGTGAGTAATCAAGGCTTCCAAGAATTTATATTAATGCCCTATCTGCCCACTGTGTGACACCACAGATGCAGACTTCTAAAAATACTTATAGATCTTTGTAAATGGTATTTGATTGATCACATATGCAAGTACAAAAACCTTTCTATAAAAATGAAATTCTTCTAAAGAGGCATCACTTCATTGAGGAATTACATGAAAATCATCTTTGGTTTGATTTAAGAGATCTTTGAGGGATCACATATTCTGCTTTCTGTATCCACTCAAACTTCACCCTTCCCTCTTCTGTTCCCTTTAGTATAGGAACAGAGGTGGACAAGAGAAGGGAAAAGGCTAGATTTGGAAGCAGAGTGCCTCTTTGTTCATCTGCTACAGCCTCAGTCTCAGCTTCAACCTCAACCCCCACACCGCACCCCATTCCACAGGCTGTTTACAAGGAGAGGGGCAAGGAACAGGAAAAGAGATAGCTGAGACTGAAGGAAGGCACCCAGTAGCTTTCTTCAAAAGATTGAATTAAGAGATGGGAAAGCTTCAGGTATGTTGATTCTGTAGCAGGTGTCAAATATAAGGCAACAAACTAATTCTGCAGTTTCTCCTACAGATGCACAATTGCAGAAGGTTAGGGATATTGGTATTTGGCTATACATTCTATTATGATGGAGAGATAGAGAGCAAGCAATTGGAAAGTTGAATGCCTGCTTAGTGACTATATCTAACTGGATAAGAGTATAAAGTTCAAATTTAAAAGCCTGGTAACTGGCAAATGTAGCCAGATAACTTTATATAGCTGCAGAATTAACAATTTTTACTTTTGTTGAACTTTTCATTTTGTTTCATGTTTTTAATTAGGTTTGTTGTTGTTTTATTCAGTGATAAGAAATGAAACAAACAATATAAAAAAATGAAAAACAAAACAATGTGAAAAAATCATATGTGCACACCACTACAAACTACTACTACATACACTTATTGAAAAGAGCTAAACTCTGAGAATGTGTCCCCCATTCTGCAGGAGCTTTATTGATTCGCAATTGAAGCACAGGTAAACTTTTATGCTTTAACCCTTTAAGCCCTTAAATGATTATAGGCCCAAGTTATTTAAAAAGATAGATTGAGAAGACATATTCCAAGCTAGTCCCCACATTCCGAAAATGATGAGGGATATGTGAAATGCCTATAAGATCAATTAGATTAACTTAGTCACAAACCTGTTGGGAGATATTCCATGTTTTACCACTGAATCATATGAATCATAATAACCAAGAAATATGCAGTCAAATACTGACAGGTCCCAAAAGGCTCTGTCTAGGTCAGGGATGGTGAACTCCAGTCTTTGAGGGCCACAAACAGGCCAGGTTTTCAGGATATTCACAATGAATATGCTTGAGAAAGATCTGCATGCACTGCCTCCATTGGATGTAAATCTTTCTCATGCATGCTCATTATGGATATCCTGAAAACCTGGCCTGTTAGCAGGTCTCAAGGTATGGAGTTCACTATCCCTGGTCTAGGTGGAAAAAGAAGAAACCTTGCCCTGATGAGAACTTTATATTGAAGTATACGTTATCTAGATCTTTCTGTTTGTAAGCGCCTGTTAAATAAAAAAGAAGACAGAAAGACAAAGCAACAACTTAAGCTCATACGCAGGAGTCAGGGACCAGCCAAGCAAGTCCAGCGGTGAAAATGTCCCCCTCCCTTGGAAGAGAGAGGGCAGTCTGAGACAGAGAAAACACTCTTGCTTAACAGCTTGGCATACAGACATGGCAGGACCCCCCCAGAAGAATTGGGGAGGGGTAAAAAGACCTGCAATGTGCCAAAGACGCTCCACCCACAACATGATTATGCATGAGCTTATGCATATTTATCATCTGGAAAGTATAAGACAGGGGGGCAAATAAGGAGAAGATAAGTTAACCTTAAGAAGGACCCTAGGAGAACAACCCTGGGAGTGAGACCCAGAAAGAGGGAACCCTGAGAGTGACCCTGAAACCAGAGAAGGACCCCTGAAAGAAAAGAAAGGGGAGCCCAAAGCAGTCCAGTATCCCTTGCTATCGAGGAGAGAGAAAACTAGATGTGGCCAAGAGACTGGGGTAGGAGACCAGAAAAAGGAGACACCCTGCTCAGGTATGGAGAGTGACATGGAGTCAGTGTTAGTGAGGGGCAAGAGCAAGACCCAGACAGCTCAGCAAGTACAAGAGCCAGAAGCTAGTCTCCTTCCCAGATCACCACCAGCTCTGCCAGAACCAAGAAAGTAAGTTCTTCCTGCACACAGTCTCCAGACCTTCCACCAGCATCTGCTTCAGAGGTGAACAGAGGGGTATTGCCTGAAGTTGGGACCGGTGTAAGTAAGTTAGCCATAAATTAATATATTAAGCAGGCTAAGGTTTATGGCATGTTTGTTATCACCCATGATACAGAACTTACTTAAGGGAAAACTGGTACTTAGTGGCCAGGATGTTAGAGACAGGAATTGTTATTTTCTAAATGCTGTATCCTGTCAAATCTGATAAATAAAAGTTTGGTTCTGAAGAGAACATGTTGTCTTTTGCCTGATAAAATAAGGTGGGAGGGCAATTGGAAGTGTTCTATAACAGACAGGTACCTGCAGCCCTAAACTTGCTTACAAACCAGTGTTTTTCTTTTCCATTCTGAGACGGTATCATTTCACCTGAGATGCAGTATTAGGTTGATAGAAGATGATCATAATTTCAAAGGAGCTCTAAAGACTTGGTTATTAGGGATGTGCATTTATTTGATTTGTTTTTATTTTTTAGTGCACACTAATTTATTACTGCACATTAAATGAAAATAAAGTGAACTATTTTGATTTAATGCACATTATTTTGATTTAGTGTACATTAAAAAATTAAAATTAAACAAAAATAAGATGATAAAAAAGGGAAATAAACAAATGAATACAAAAACAAATTTAATTTTTTCTGGCTGCACATTCCTATTGGTTATTTATTTTGATTGCAATTTTTATGCTTCTCTTTCCTGAAAAACTAGACGCTATACACAGATGTGTTGCCTATGTTGATGGTATCTGAGGGCTCAAGGGAAGATTGTGTATTTTATTGTGATATGTGGTCTGATTATGGGTAATTAATTTTTTTAGAAGCAATTTGTGTTTAAGCAGTATACCGGGGGTGCTTTCTTTGAGCTCTTATCTTATGTCTTAGCATACATGTTATTATTTGTTAATTTAATGTCTGATCTTATAATATTGTGTGGTCTTGTAAATGTATTGAACTTGTAGACATGAGTCTATTGTTGTGAGTGGAACCATTTAGTGCTGAGAGATGATTTACTGTACCATAATATATCAGAAAGGATTATGTGACCAAAACCCAAGAAGCAACTGATATTGCCACAGGTATTCAAAAATTGTGCTCTGACACTAGTCATTTTGAAATGACTGTACCACTGAAATTGTGAAGGCTCAGTACTATTTGGTCTCACTTTGCTATCAGAATCAAGATACTTCAAGCACTGTTGTAGATGCAGAATGAGTTAGACTCTGTGGACAGAGCTGTAATGCTTCTCACCATCACCAGAAAAAGGTTCCAATGGACACAGTCAGTACTGGCTTCCTGACTTTTTAAAAGAGGACCACAGAAATGCTGGAATTACACTCAGGTTTTTCATACAAAATACCAAGAAGCACCTATAGTTGACAAAGTTTTATGGGATAAGTACTTTGTACATTATGCTCTCCCAAACACCAAGAAGATCCCATGCTACTGATGCAATTAATAGCAGTGGCTATTCAACTGAACTCTGCTGAACATACTTGAAACTCAGGATCCAAAGCAAGTGATTCAGTGGAGCCAGCATGCAAGTTGCCTGGTACATGCCTATAATTGAAGAAAATGGAATACTAACCATATTATCTCATGTTTTTGTAGAGTGTCCCAGTTGCCTGTGGGTATATGCTTGGAATAAACTCAGAAGTTATAGTTTTGAATAATTTCTTATTCAAAGTTTACTTTATAACAAAAGAATAATTGAACAATTCTTATTTACGGCTGATAACAAAACCCCAATACCCTCATCCTTCTTTACCACACACCTGTCCCAATACTCCATTCAGCATTGCAGTATGAACAGTTCAACCAGGTAGAATCATCAGACATGACTATAGGCCATCTAATCAACACTTTGCATTTCTTTAATCTCTTCAATTGTTCCTCACACCCCGAGGCCCCCTCTGTTCTTGCAACATGCTGGCACGCCAGATACCAATACTTTAACACTACCACCACAAGCATAACACACCCATATCCACTCTCTCGTTCCCTCACCCTCTATCACTCCTCCCAATCATGCTAATCCCTCTCACACAACTACTCTGGCCATTACGGCATTTACCCTGATTCTATTCAACTCCAAATCCCTAGGCCAAAAAAAACCCTATTCTCAATGACTTACTCCTCAATGAGAAACCTGACATCTGTGCCATAATGGAGACCTGGCTTAGAGATACAGATTCAGTCCTCCTAAATCAACTCCCTACTCACGTGTATGATATTTTCTCTATTCCCAGACAGAAAAAAGAGGTTGTGGCCTCCTCCTCACTGCTAAAAAAGACCTTAAGCTGACACAACATCTAGGCAACTTCCCTCCCAAATTTGAAATAGGGCTTTTAAATCTACTCAACTACAAATTTGTCTTGTCTATACTCCCCCAGATACCCTAGACAGAAATGCATCCCCCCTCATTGAATTCATCGCTGCCAACATCTTACTTGACATACCAGCCATCATCCTTGGAGATTTTAATCTCCATATTGACACCTTTCCACTCTCCCCCACCTGTGAATCTCTCTCCCTAACCACTTTTAAGGCCATGGGCTTCCAACAGATTATATCAAATCCCACTCACAAAGCAGGACACTCCCTCGACTTAATTTTCATTAATTCCCTACTCCTTCTAGACACTCCCACATATACACCAGTACCCTGGTCCGACTACTTCTTCATTAAGCTAATTGCTCCATAAAAAACACACTCACTCGTGCCTGGACAAAAACAAACATCCAGTTTAGAAACCTGCCCTAGAGATGACCTTATAGACACCCTGACTGACGATCTCAACAAATTAGACCTAACCGATCCCGAATCTTCTCTTTCTTCCTGGAATCTCATCACCAACAATATTGCTAATAAATTATGCCCAGTAAATTAAAATGTAATAGATCCCTTATTAACCACAAAAAACCTTGGTATTCTCCCGAATTAAAAACCTTAAAGCACCACCTTAGAACACAAGAAAAGAAATGGAGTAAAGATCCCTCCCCCAATACAACTAGCGAGGTACAGAACTCTCCTCCATAAAAAACCGTGAAAACACTCTTAAAACTAAACAGGACTTCTATACCCATAGAATACATAACATACAATTTAATCCCAAAGCCCTTTTTTCATTTGTCTCTGACCTCACGAAAACTTTGCTTAACCCTATACCTTGCGAGGACGCTAAAAACCAAATGTAATGAACTTGTGCATTATTTCCATGATAAGATAACCAACCTCACAACCTCGTTTTCCCGTCTCATCATCACCTGGCAAAACACCTCCAAAAAAGCACAACACTCATACTTTTGAGACCACAGTAGCCACTGAGATAGAATCTATACTAAGGAAAATGAGACCTGCCACACACCCGTCTGACACAATCCCTACCAAAGCCCTCCTATCCATCCCTAACACTATCTTGCAACCCATAGCTGATATTGTCAATAATCTATGACTCTTGGAATTGTTCCTAACCCTCTTAAACAAGTTATTGTCAAGCCTATACTAAAGAAACCGAAACTTGACCCACTAGAATTGGCCAACTACCAGCCCATGTCTAATTTACCATTTATAGCAAAAATCCTTGAAAAGACTGTCATTCGGCAATTAACTGACTACTTGGAAACAACAACACCTTCTTTTCCCATCCCAACTCGGCTTCCGTAAACATTTTAGCACGGAAACACTCTTTGACCTCCCTTTCAGATTACATACTCAAAGGCCTTGACAGGGGCCAATCATACATCTTAGCTTTACTAGACATATCCGCAGCCTTCGACACCATCCCGCCACAGTATTCTAATTGACAGGCTATCCGAAATTGGCATATCAGGAATCCCACGCCTCTGGTTCAAATCCTATCTCAGCAATAGGCAATTTAAGTCAAAATAGGAAACCACGAATCCAAGGAAATCAACATAACCCTCGGTGTACTGCAAGGCTCTTCGCTATCTTCCATACTCTTTAACATTTACCTAAGGCCCCTCTGCCTTCTCCTCTCTGATCTCAATCACCCTCACTTCATATACACTGACGATGTGCAAATTCTCATTCCCATCACCCACACTATTCCCCACGCTATTAAAATTTGGGGAAACCGCCCTTTCCTCCATCAACACCCTCCTTATAAAACTTAACCTTGCTTTAAACACCACGAAAACAGAACTCATGATTATTGTACTCGATCACAACAACCTCAATCACCCATCCCCTAGCTCCCCACCCTTCCCCATCTCTTTCTCCCAACACATACGGGATCTAGGTGTCACCCTAGAGCAGGGGTCGCCAATCCTATCCTGGAGGGGCCACCAGCCAATCGGGTTTTTGGGATATCCTCAATGAATATGCATGAGAGAAAATTTGCATGCACTGCCTCTATAACATGTAAATTTTCTCTCATGCATATTCATTGAGGATATCCCAAAAACCCGACTGGCCGGTGGCCTTCCAGGACAGGTTTGGGGACCACTGCCCTAGACCCACAATTTAACTAAAAAAATTCATCAGCTCTACCCTAAGAGAATGCTATTTCAAGCTGCATACTCTAAAAAAAATTAAAGCCCCTTTCTGCACCTAAACGATTTCAGAGCAGTTCTATAGTCCCTCATCCTGTCCAAATTAGACTACTCTAATGCCTTACTCTTGGGTCTTCCCAAAAACACCATTGCCCGCTGCAATTACTTCAAATGCTGCTGCGTGTATACTCACTGGTACCCGCAAGAAAAAGAGCATATTACCCCCATCCTCTGAACAACTTCACTGGCTCCCCATCTCCTCCAGATTCACTTTAAAATACTCTCACTCTACACAAAAGCCATCCACAACCCTTAGTTTGCACTGGTTCAACAACTCCCTACAGTTTCATTCCTCCACTAGAACCCACTAGAACACAATGGGGCGGATTTTAAGAGCCCTGCTCGCGTAAATCCGCCCGGATTTACGCGAGCAGGGCTGCGCGCCGGTGTGCCTATTTTCCATAGGCCTACCGGCGCGCGCAGAGCCCGGGACTCGCGTAAGTCCCAGGGTTTTTCGAGGGGGGCGTGTCGGGGCAGGGCGATCGTCGCGGCGTTTTCGGGCGGGACGCGGCTTTTCAGGGGCGGGCCCAGGGGCATGGTTTTTGGCACGCGCCCTCCAGAACCGCCCCCAGGTCCCGTCCCGGTGAGCTAGAGGCCCGCTGGCGCGCGGGGATTTACTTCTCCCTCCGGGAGGCGTAAATCCCCCGACAAAGGCAGGGGGGGGTCTAGATAGGGCCGGGGGGTGGGTTAGATAGAGGAAGGGAAGGGAAGTTTAGGGGAGGGCGAAGGCAAGTTCCCTCCGAGGCCGCTCCGATTTCGGGAGCGGCCTCGGAGGGAACGGCGGCAGGCTGCGCGGCTCGGCCGCGCGCCGGCAACACGAAATCGGCAAGCCTTGCACGTGCCGATCCAGGATTTTAGCGGATACGTGCGGCTACGCGCGTATCTACCAAAATCCAGCGTACTTTTGTTTGCGCCTGATGCGCCAACAAAAGTACGCTAAGGCGCGCTTTTTGAAAATCTACTTTAATATCTAGCAACTCTACTCACACCCTCCTCCTAAACTTATTCACCACACTTCTACGAAAGATCGTTTACTCTCTACTGCAGGTCCAGCCCTATGGAACTCTATGCCTACTGATTTGCGCCAGAGCTTGTCCAAAGAAATTTAAGCAAAAACTTAAAACTTGGTTGTTTAGGCAAGCATTCCCCTGACTCTCACACTTCCATTCAGTTCTCTTTTCTTCCCCTTCCTTTACCATCCATTGCTAAGCTCTAAGAATTCTGATTGTTTGTAAAATATTATTCTCTTGATAGTTACAGGTTATCTTCTTTTCCTGCAAACAGGCTTCCCCCTCTCCTATTTTTTACTTCTCCTTTTATATCTCCTTTCTTTTTCATCCATATGATACCATATGTTCGGTCTCTATATTGGAACTCGATTTCATAACCTCCTTTATCGTTACATATTTTATTTCCCTCCTTTCCTCCACCCGCCCGTCACCCTTTTTCCCTCTTTCTATTTCTTGTCCTACTCTCCTATACTTATTTTGTATTTATCTTGTATTTGAATTCCAGTTCTTCCCAATATCTATTATTTAGTATTTGTAGCTTCTGTATATAATGTATATAAATTTGTAAATTATCTCCTGTTCTTCCTAACATCGTTTAGTTTGTATATGTAGTTTTTAGGGATGTGCAGAGCAAAAGTTTATGTTCATAAGTCATAAGTCGAAAGGGGGTCCCATTTGCGGTCAATATGGACATATGGAGAATTCCATAAGTTGAGTCTATGTCCATACGTGCAAATAAAAATTTAAACCCCTCACCCTCCTTAATCCCCCCCCCAAGACTTACCACAACTCCCTGGTGATCCAGCGGGGAGTCAGGACGCCATTTCTGAACTCCTTTGCGAGGAGCACGTGACGTCGGCACCGACGTCGGAGTGACGCGGCGTCACGTGATTCCCCGCGGGTTTGCTCCGGGACCCTCGTTGGGCCCAAAAGGAACTTTTGGCCAGCTTGGGGGGGGGGTCAGGAGGCCCCCCCAAGCTGGCTATGTTGAATAAGTTGGAAATCCGATCGTTTTCGCCTCTTCACTTTTTTAAGTTAAAAAAAAAAAAATAAGTTGCGTTTTTACATTTAAGTTCAAAACGAATGCACACCCCTAGTAGTTTTCCCTCTCCCCAGTTTTAAATGAGTTTCATTATAAAGCTCCTATGCTGCAGTTACTGTTATCTGGAAACCGATGTGATGTTTCTAACAAATGTCGGTTATACAAAAATGTTAAATACATAAAATAAATAAATAAATAGATTTAAATTGTGAATTGAACATCTTGTGGAAGTGGCCCTGCTGGACCCCCACAAGACTTGCCAAAAGTCCAGCGGGGGTCCGGGAGCGACCTCCCTGCACGTGGGCCGTAATGCCAATATTCAAAGTAGCGCCGGCCGTATTGCCAATATTCAAAATGGCGCCGGCGCCATTTGAATATTGGCAATACGGCCCGCATGCAGGAGGTCGCTCCCGGACCCCCGCTGGACTTTTGGCAAGTCTTGTGGGGGTCAGGAGGCCCCCCCAAGCTGGCCAAAAGTCCCTGGGGGTCCAGTGGGGGTCCGGGAGCGATCTCCTGCACTCGTGATGTCGGGTGACAGGAACCAAAATGGCACTGGCGCTACCTTTGCCCTGTCATATGGTAAGGGCAAAGGGCCACCGGCGCCATTTCTTTTTAACGCAGCCGTGGCCCGAGAGCGGGAGATCGCGCCGGACCTCCCTACTGGACTCCAGGTAATTTAAAACATTTTGGGGGGCTTTCAGGAGGGTGGGGGATTTATTTAAAGGGTCAGGGTGGGGTTTGTAGGGTGCCGGTTTTTCCCGCCTCACCCCTCCCCCGATTTACGATTTTTTGACGATAATCGGGGAATTGTTTATGTATCGCGGCTCTAACGATTTTGATGATTTAAAATATATTTGACGATTGTTTTAAATCGTCAAAAAAACGATTTTCACATCCCTAATGTCTACTGTGCTGTTTGTACCTCTGACTGTGGCATGTAAAACTACCCTCAAAACCTAGGCTACCACCAAAACCTCACCCCAAGTTTCAGAATATCCCCTCTTACAGTGGTATAAAAGTTGCAAATATGCATGCCTCCCCAGAGGAACTCTCTCTCTCCTCGTGCAAATCACCCGTTTCACGCATAGGGGGCGGATTTTAAAAGCCTGCTCGCGTAAATCCGCCCGGATTTACGCGGAGCAGGGCCTTGCGGCGCCGGTGCACCCTGTTTTCCATAGGCCTGCCGGCTGCGCGCAGAGCCCCCGGGATTCGCGTAAAGTCCCATGGTTTTTTTGTTGGGTCGTGTCGGAGGTGGGGCCGATCGATGCAGCGTTTTGGGGGCGGGGACGCCGTCGTGCCGTTATCAGGTGGGGCCGGGCCCGGGGGGCCGTGGTTTCGGCCCCGGGCAGGTCTGGGGCATGGCCGCCCGCGCCATCCGGACCACCGCCCCAGGTTGCGTCTATCGGCGCGCCACCAGGCAGGCACGCTGGCGCGCTGGGGATTTACCTTTCCCTCCGGGGCGGCCGTAAATCCCGGACAAAGGTAGGGGGGGGTTTAGATAAGGCCGGGGGGGGTGGGTTAGGTAGAGGAAGGGAGGGGAAGGTGAGGGGAGGGCGAAAGAGAATTCCCTCCGAGGCCGCTCCGATTTCGGAGCGGCTCTCGAAGGGAACGGAGGCAGGCTGCACGGCTCGGCGCGCGGCCAGCTGCCCAAAATCAGCAGCCTTGCGCGCGCTGATCCTGGATTTTAGCAGATACGCGCGGCTACGCGCGTATCTACTAAAATCGGCAGCGTACTTTTGTTTGCGCCTGGAGCACGAACAAAAGTACGCGAACGCGCTGTTTTTAAAAATCTACCCCATAATGCACAGCATAACACCAGGAAAAAAGGTGTAGTTATTTCCAGTGTTAAATCCCGAGATAGCATGCATTTCACTATCAACACACATTAAGTACTCCTCATTTCAAAAACTCCTCCTTTTTGGCTACATTTTTAAAATGTGCATACACATCTCACGATACGGTATCGCATGTGTTATGGCATTATCATGGGTGTTAGGGCCCTAACTCCCATAATAAGGCCCTAATGTGATTTGATGAATGACCCTCTCAGTGTCATCCACAATTGGATCACCTCACTTGTCTTACCCCTTTCCAGATCATTTATAAATATATTAAAAATATATTAAAAAGCACCAGTCCATGTACAAATCCCTGAGGCACTCCACTGTTTACCTTTTTCCACTGTGAAAACAGACCATTTAATCCTACTCTCTGTTTCCTCTCTCTTTTAACCAGTTTGTAATCCACAAAAGGACATTGCCTCCTATCCAGTGACTTTTTAGTTTTCTTAGAAGCCTCTCATAAGGGACTTTTTTGAACGCTTTCTGAAAATTCTTGCCTATTCAGGCTTCGGCCTGCTCTTGCTCGGGCACCCCCTGTCTGTCTTTGGTTCTATTGGTGCCCTGTCTCTGGGACTCCGCCTCATCCAATACAGGCTTCTTCTCTTCACTGTTGTGGCCTCTGGGCTGACCTCTCGATCCTTCCATCGATGAAGATATACAGATGCCCACCTAAGTCCAGCCGGGCCCTGGCACCCAAAGGCTCAACCCGAAAGGGAACGAGGGCTGGTATTGGTGAAGCGCCAGCTGGCCTCCGTCCTTTAGCCCTCCCCGTCTGCCAACGGTGGGGGACCCGTAGGATCCCTCCTACGGGTAGCATCAACCCCACCTTGACCCAAGGGTCGCACCTCCTGTGCAACATTATAATGAACAAAATTGGGAGAAAATCAATAGGAAAGTGAGATTCATTTCTTTCATTGATTTTCTCCCATTTTTTATTTTAATAAATTTTGATAGTTCCAGGGAAAAATAAAATTAAAACTATAATGAAGGTCCCTAATTATACTAAATAAATACACTTGAAATGAATTAACCAAACATAATGCTCAGTAGGTTTAATGGGCAAACTTAGCTGCCATATCATGGAGCTCAGTATATGCCAAATTTATCTCATGCATATTTATTGTGGAAACCCTGAAAAACTGACTGGCTATGGTTGTCTCTAGGACAGGTTTAGGCAGCCCATTCTCTTCCAAATAGTCAATCCAATTTTGTCAGTTACAATTTCTTCATTCTAAACAGATTGTAATTGACAAAATTTGTATTTACATTACTTATTACAGCATCCTGTCATAAAGCAGTCTTAACATTCATATGAAAATTAAAAAAAATGATTTGCAAGATTTCCCAAATGTCAAATAATCTTGTAAGAATCTAAACTATTGTGGAATTTAGTTCCACAATATTAGGCCTATGAAGGAAAAAATCTTTTTGCTTGTGTCCAGTAATTTTGATGAAAAGCTGCGTGCATTTAGCGATTCATAAATTTTAATGAACTGCAAACTGTAAGAGGGAACAAAAAATTATTTGAGGAGCGTAGTGTCCTCCTATGAATATAATGCATTAAGTAAGTTATCAAATAATCCAGGGCAACATCATGCAAGGCCCTAAAAACTAGTGAAATTGGGAGTCAATGTAGGCTCTTTAGTGATGGCTTTACATGATGACACATTTTGTACCCAGTAATAAGCAAGCTGCACTGTTTTGGATAAGATGCAGTCAATGTAGTTGTTTTTTTTCTGAAGACCAACATACAGGTTATTGCAGTATTCCAGGTGTGATATAATTAAAGCATAGATTATCTGACATGTCATCCTTCTACATCCATTCTCCCAGGTCATATCCCCTCTTCTTACTCCTTCTTACATAGAGGAGAAACCACATCTTGAGACATAACTTTGATGGTATCCAAAGTATAACCCTCTATCTTTCCATTCTGTTGACATCTCAGCTCCCTTTCTCTAAAGCTAATTCTTCCTCTCTATCAACATAAACTACCCTATTTCCTCATCCATTTCAATATCATCCTGCTTAAACATCTTCTGAGAATTAGCTATTAAAAGGGCCTTACTGACCAAACTACTTCCTTGGTCAATTCTTCTGCAAATTTGAGCAATTTTATCTTCAAAAAAATCTAGCAAACATTACATACTTCTACAGTAGATTCCATCTAGTGACCTTGCTTCCTTGGTGTGTTCCTACATCTAACTATCCTGAATAGCTCATTTGCTTGATAACCAGTTGTCTCAAAGACATTTCCAAAAAAAGACTTTTATTGGAGTTGTATATACTTGAATGTGTTCCTTCCATGCCTTGTTATGTTATCTTTTAATTTCTGACAAAATCTTTCTAAGCTTTTCCACTCTTCAAACATCTTAGCATCTCTGGAACCATGGGGCAGATTTATCAGTCACCTTAATCTATTTTTTAGTGGCAATCTACTACAATGCTCTATCTGAAACATCATTCCACCTTTTTACTAAATCATCTACTCCTCTAGAAATCTCTTCTTCTCTGATCGGTCCAATGCTCCCAAAAAATCTGGATGGCACAAGGGTCCTTAGTAAAGTAGACTATTTTAAATAAGTCTTTGATAAATTATGCTGGTAAAACATTAAATCCAATGTGCATCCAGCAGTATGAATTGGAACATTAACAACTGCTCAAATCCTAAAGATCTCATACTGTTCATAAAAGAGGATTTAGCAGTCTGATCATCAGGATCACTTTGTAAATTTAAATCTCTGAAAGTGTCTCAAATTAGAAAAAGACACACATCTGAAATCCATGCCATCATACATGGCCTTAAGCTGGGAAAGGCGGCTGGCCCAGATGGCCTTGGGCCAGAGTTTTACAAGATTTTGAAATTTCCCATTTTGCCCGCACTGAAACCCTTACTTAACCAATCCGACTTCAGAACCATTCTCCAATCCTTGATATCTCAGGCATCGACTACTGTAACTCCCCTCTTGATAGGTCTGCCAAAATCAACTATACACCCTCTGCAAATTCTACAAAATGCCACAGCTCGAATTCTCACTGGCCTCAAAAGAACCGACCATATCTCACCTGCACTAAAAGACCTACATTGGCTCCCCATTGAAAAAAGGATAGAGTACAAAACTCTGACAATCATTCACAACACAATTCACCACAATGACTCCGATTGCTTCAGATCTCTAATCCAATTTCACCACCCATCGATGCACAAGATCAACCAAGAAAACACATCTCGAAATCCCACCAGTCAACACAGCCAAATTAACCACCACCAGAAAAAGAGCGTTCTCAATAGCCGGACCCCACCTCTGGAACTCCCTTCCATCCAACCTCCGGATTCAAAACACCACCACTCTGTTCAAAAAATTACTCAAAACATGGCTCTTCAAACAAGCTTACAAGGATGGGATTGGATAAACCAACACATACGACAACTACAGCAGTTCACCTACCACCTCCTCACCTTCAATCCCTTCCCCTTCCCCGCTAATCCCAACCTACTCCCCAATGACACCATCTATCTTAACTCCCCCTAACACCCCCACTCTCATTACCCCCCCGAACCATGTGCTAACTGACACTCCTAGTTCCCTCTCCTGACGCACTATTGTATATTTTTCTCTCTCCCTTTCAAGATCTCCTCCTAGTCTATCTCCAACCCCTCACTTAAGTTGATCCACTGATCTTAATTTATATTGCAGCCTTAACCCTTTCATGTTAAAGTTGATATTTTTTGACTATTAAAGCACCTCACCTATACTACCTGTTAAATATCCCACGTTAAATGTTATACGTTAAAGTTACTAATGGATTGTTACTGTATCTCGTTGTTAAAAATGTAAACCGGAGTGAAGGCCCTCACCAATACTTCGGTATATAAAAACCTATAAATAAATAAATAAATAATAAATAAATAATGGCTTAGTCCAGGGGATCCCGGTTACGCCCACGGAAAATCAATCCACTATAGTGTTACTCCCTAAACCTGGGAAGATTTGCAAGAAGTGGGCTCATACAGGCCCATATATCTCATCAATGGGGATTTAAAAATACTGGCGGCAGTGCTGGCGGCCAGATTGCGTCTTCTATTGCCTTCTGTGATTCATGGAGATCAAACAGGCTTTATTAAAGGGCGCCAGGGTGTTAAAAATGTGAGGCGTCTGATTGGCCTGTTAAACTTTCATCCTCTGACTGAGGCCTTGGTGTTGAGCTTAGATGCTGCGAAAGCCTTTGATTCCATGGGATTATTTGTTTTGGGCTCTCCAAGCATATGGTATATCGGGCGATTTCTATCTTGGCTGCAGGCACTGTACGCTAATCCCAGTGCCCGGTTACTTAAAGTGCCTTGTCGGAATCTTTCCCTATTTTATGGGGGTTCGCCAGGGATGCCCCTGTCTCCTTTGTTATTTGTATTAGCCCTAGAGCCTCTGGCTATTAAGCTGCGCTTGGAGGATGGGTTTCGGGGCCTCCACATCGGCTGTCATCAGATGAAATTAGCAATGTTCGCTGATGATATCCTGCTGTTTGTGGGGCAACCCCGGACTAGCATCCCTGTTATTATTCAATGCTTTAATGTCTTTCACTCCATCACAGGACTGACTATTAATTTTTCCAAATCGGAAGCTTGCCCTTGACCCTGGAGTGCAACAACACTGGCCGGGAGGGTTCCCGTTTATGTGGGCTCAGAACAAAATGAAATACTTGGGGGTTTGGATCCCGGGATCCTCAGGATCTATGCCCTGAATATAAAAAACACATTAGCAGAATTGGATGCTCAACTCAAAGTGGGCTCTTTACCCCTTTCCCTCTTTGGCAGAAGCCCTCCTTAAGATGGTGCTTATGCCTAAACTGCTTTATAAATTGCATATTACCATGCTGGCTTACCAGCAGAGATATAGGTGGTTGCAGTCTTCCTTCCAAAGGTTTCTTTGGGCGGGGAGGAAATCGAGGTTGCGCTATCAGGTGTTGATGTCTCAGAGAGGGGAGGGGGGTCTGGGCCTGCCGGATGTCCGGTTATATAATGCAGCCTGCCAACTCGATATGTGGGGGAGTGGCTTCTTGATGAGTATGCATATTGTGAGGATGGTCTGGTTATTAGCATGGTGGCCCCTTGGTCTCCTCTGTATCTGATCCAGCCAGCCCTGGGGATTATCGGACCTTAACTATCCCTCGCAGCTTAGTGCAGCCATGTCGTCAGGCTTGGCGCTGGATACGGTCACGAGGGGGAGTGGCTGGACTTCCTTCTCTCTTCATGCCCTTAATGGGTAACCTGAATTTTCCTCCAGGCCGCCTCAACCATTCTCTTTTTGATGCCTGGCTACAGAAAGGTTTGGCATTCATTTTTCTTTTATGCTAATGACTCACCAACAATGTACGATTTCGCATCTTTGGCTAAAGATTATGACTTACCAGGTAAACACTTTTATGCATACTTGCAGACACGTCATTACCTCCAATCCTTTCACTGGACTGAGGAGTCCTTTCGTAAGGAGTCAGCTTTCACGCAATGTTTTTTGATGGGGCCATAAAGTGTAACACCATCAAAGGCTGGTGTAAGTTCGGCAGAACATATGCTCTGTGCCGCATGTGGCCTCTTTAGCCAGGTATTGGACAGAGGCGTGGGCCATGGATATCTCTACTTCATACTGCTTTCATGTTTCAAGCTTATGCCTAAAAGCTACCGGACCTCTCTCTTCAAGAGCTACAATTCAAGATTTTGCACCACATTTTGCGATGATATTCGCCGCTGCCGGATGGGGAGGGTATCTTCCCCTAAATGTATTAAATGTCATCAAGTGATGGGTTCTCTGGCGCACAGGTTGTTTGCGTGCCCTGTTCTGAGAGCCTTTTGGACGAAAGTGCTTGCAGTAGTCGCTCAATGCACGGGCTCTTCTATTGGTTGGACGGGCAAATTACTCCTTTCTGGATTAAGGGTGCTCTCCCTTCTTATAAGTTTCCGTGGATACATTTGGCCACACTGCTATATTATTGGCATGCCGAACGATCTTAGCAGACTGGATAACACCGGATACGCCACCCAATCTTCGGGCCTGGTTTGGACGATTGGCATTTACAATGCAAATGGAGAGCGGCTGGTCGCATGAATAATGAGAGGGCTCGGGACTCGATCTACCAGGCGTGCTGGTCTACTTGTTATGACCTTTTGCCGTCGGATCTTCAAACTACTCTGCCACTGGATATCATTCTTCTTGAAATGATCGGACCTTTAGCAATGTTTTGTGCTTTGCCACTTGATCTGAGATCAGTGTATGCTGTGATGGGGATTGATCTTGGTTGGGGCTTTGAAATCTCTTTTTCTGCAATGTTTGACAATGTTTGTTATGGAGGGGATGTCTCCAGGGTAGGGCAGGGGGAGGGGGGTTATGGGTAGTGTGCGGAATGTCTGTGGATGTTTGTGATGTGACTGGTGGTGGGTTATGGTTTAGTTTACTCTGAATCATTTGGTCCGTAGGACCTAAAAGGAGAGTGCACAGGGGGTTGTTACAGTTGTCCTTACTATGTTGGGGGATCGCTCTTGTAGTGAACCATGGTGTTACTTCTGACGCATATTATGTATTTCTTCCCCAAAGTCTGGTTTTGATTATCCTTGTATTACTCTTTAATAAAAATGATTTGACAAACACTACTTGAACAATTAAATCTAAATGATTTTCTACTAATTAGCTACCTTGCTAA
Organism: Rhinatrema bivittatum; assembly: GCF_901001135.1. Taxonomy (NCBI): domain Eukaryota; kingdom Metazoa; phylum Chordata; class Amphibia; order Gymnophiona; family Rhinatrematidae; genus Rhinatrema; species Rhinatrema bivittatum. The sequence goes on from NC_042615.1 coordinate 94,945,092, forward strand.
GGACAATCAGCAGTATACCCATACTATAAGCAGCCTCCAATTTCACCACCACTTGATAGGTTAACTTTATAATATCTTCAAAAATTAATGACATGCCCTCTCATTTTTCTCATTCTGGTCACACAGGGATGATATCTTTCAAATTGGCATGTGTGTGCACATTTGCATGTGCATAATTCAGCCCCAGTTCATCCTCAGTTCACCCAGCTAAGAGATAGATCCTCCAACCTACCCTGATTTGATAGCTTTCACATAGCCCCCCCCACCCCACACACACACAAGTTAGTCCCGACCCTTAAAACCTCACATATCTGACCAGTTTTCTTTAAATATTAACTTACACAGCATCCATAGCAGAAATAAAGTTATGCGGCAGGGGAATGGGTTGCATAAATATTTATGCAATCATCTTAGGTTCACATCCCGAAATGTTCATGCCCCACCCCCTTTTTGAAAACTTTTGAGATGTGCACTCGGCAGCATTTATAAATGTATTTGGGCTCAAGCCTGACTTATTCACACATCCCATCTTTTAGGTTTTCTAGAAGACAAGGGGAGCCCTAAAGGGAGTTCTATAGGAACAGTGCCTCAAGGCAGAAAGAATAAGTGAACAAGAGTTGGCTAGGGGAATTGTCAATCCAGAAGAATAGGAAGAATAAGGTTTTTAGTAAATGTAGTTTTGAATCTGTGACCAAAAACCAAACTAGAAGGAAGGAAGCAGCCACAGAAATGTGTACTTATAATTGGGAGACACAGCTGAGACTAATTACAAAGCTGCTTGGTAGAGTCAGTGTGGTTTAAAGGAAGAACACTGTCTTTCAGGCAGAGGGAGTGCAGGAGAGGCGGGAGAGAAGACAAACTAGGTGAGGAGCCAAAAAAGAGAGGGCTCACGCAGACACAGAAACAAACATGGCTGCAGCCATTGGTTAGGGATTTTGAATCTGCGAAGGTACATCTGGGAAGAAGATTCCAAAGAACCCTGGGTAATTCTGCAATGTATCCTGATACAGAGGTTTCCCACAGCCTTTGGTTAAGGATCTTTGAGTGCAAATCTACAGTTGGCAAGTAGGCTGTACATAGCCCTAGGGAATTGTGCTGACCTACAGAGTATTACCAACATATCTTACTGGGGTAGATCTGGTGTTTCAGAATAGGGACTGAAAGTTATGCGTGAGAACAGAACATTAATGAATTGAAATAAAGTTTTTACTTCAAGTGGCTGGCTCTGAGTGCTGAGCAGTGCATTCCAGTGAACTGTCAGCAGGTCATGCAGGGCTTAGACAGTGGCCTGTAGGGATGTGCAGAGCAAAAGTTTAAGTTCATATGTCCATATGTCCAAAGGGGGTCCCATTTGCGGTCAATATGGACATAAACAGAATTCAATGAGTTGAGGTATATGTCCATATGTGCAAATAAAAATTTAAACCCCTCACCCTCCTTAATCCCCCCCCAAGACTTACCACAACTCCCTGGTGGTCCAGCGGGGTCAGGACGCCATTTCTGACCAACTTTGCAAGGAGCACGTGACGTCGACGTCACGTCGGAGTGACACGGCGTCACGTGATTCCCGCGGGTTCGCATGGAACGCTCGTTCGGCCCAAAAGGAACTTTTGGCCAGCTTGGGGGGGCCTCCTGACACCCCAAGCTGGCCAAAAGTTCCTTTTGGGCCGAACGAGGGTGCCGGAGGGAACTCGCAGGGAATCACGTGACGCCGCGTCACTGCGACGTGGCGCCGACGTCACGTGATTCCCCGCGGGGTCGCTTCCGGGATCCTCGTTCAGCCCAAAAGGAACTTTTGGCCAGCTTGGGGGTGTAGCTGGCCAAAAGTTCCTTTTGGGCTGAACGAGGGTCCCGGAAGCGACCCCGCGGGGAATCACGTGACGTCGGCGTGACGCGGCGTCACGTGATTCCCCGCGAGTTCCCTCCGACACCCTCGTTCGGCCCAAAAGGAACTTTGGCCAGCTTGGGGGGGCCTCCTGACCCCCCCAAGCTGGCCAAAAGTTCCTTTTGGGCCGAACGAGCGTTCCGGCGCGAACCCGCGGGAATCACGTGACGCCGCGTCACTCCGACGTGGCGCCGACGTCACTTGCTCCTCGGAAAGGCTTTCAGAAATGGCGTCCTCACTCCTCGCTGGATCACCAGGGAGTTGTGGTAAGTCTTTGGGGGGGATTAAGGAAGGTGAGGGGTTTAAATTTTTATTTTGGATCAACAATCGTGATTTCCAACTTATTCAACATAGCTATGTTGAATAAGTTGGAAATCCGATCGTTTATGTCTTATCACTTTTTTAAGTTAAAAAAAAAATAAGTAGCGTTTTACATTTATGTTCAATACGAATGCACACCCCTAGTGGCCTGTGATACTTAAGATGAATTTTAAAAGCTCGGTACATGCATTAATTAGGGGATGTGCAAATAAGTCTGGCTTGTGCATGCCGAGTGGATTTTAAAAGCCACCTGGATATGAGCGTGTCTCCCACAGCACACATCTGAAAAGTCTTCAAAAAGGGGCATGGTCTGGGCAGGGCATGAACCAGAGATGTGCATGTAAATACTTAAGTGCCTGGGTATATGCCTGCTGTGTAAGTTTACTTCTGCTATGGAGGAGATGTAAGTTATAAAATAAATGAAAATAGGCAGATCTGCGAGGTTTTAAGGTCAGGGCTAACTGGGGGGAGTGAAGACTATTAAACTTTGGGGGTTTGGAGGACCTACCCCTTAACTGAGTGAACTGTGAATTAATTGGTTAAACTGGCAATAGCGTTGGTGCGCACCCCTTTAAAATCCCCTATTTACACTGTAGAAGCTAGATTTTCACGCACATGCACACATCCACTTTAAATTGGTGCACATGTGCACTCAGTCAGACTATTTTATATCAGGAACAAATATACACACGTATATTGTAAAATGGCCACAAGTTGACATATGCATACAAATGTGCACTTGCGCATGGTTTGAAAGTTACCATCCCTGCTAATGTTTAAGGGTAATTGAACTCAGAATTATCAATTTACCCCACAATCTCTCTTTCTCACAGTCTTTAAGTTAAAAGCTAGACATAGAAATAATTAAACTTTTACCTTTTAAAGGTAATCACACACAGAAATAGTCTAGCTTTTACATTTTATGGGCTACCTCTGGCTGGACCTTAGAGGTAGATTTTCAAAGGGTTATGGGCGTAAGATACGAACGTAACCCCAAAAACCTACCCCTGTGCGTGCTGAGCCTATTTTGCATAGGCTCGGTGGCGCCCTTCGACGGTAGCCATCTACCTCGAAACAAGGGTCCACTAACATAACACTGTATCTTCATTTGGAGTTTTAAAATAGTCCCTATTTTTAAAACTTCACAGTAAATAAGTGCCCAATAGGCTTTTCTTCAGCCACACCCTTATTCAAATTATTCAGCAGCTAAAAGAAAGAATCAAATGTGGTGATGCCTCTGTGCTTGCTGCCATACTTGTCACTCAGGCTAATATTCAGCCATGCAGCGGCTAGTTAGGTTTGCCGGATATAGCTAACTGTCTAACTTCACAGGGATATACTGAATATCCCCGGCTATTATAAAGTTAGCTGAATAAGTATATCTGGCCAACTTTAGGACAGCCTAACTAACTCTGCTCTGCCCAGAAATGCCTCCCACCACCTATGCAGCTAAATTCTAGCTGCATTCGGCTTTTCAGTTATCTGTCTAAATGGCTTTTGAAAATTGACCTCACAATGACTTGGGGTATTGATGTCATTGTTGTTGCTCTTTGCCGCTCTTTTGGTGTTGACCTTGCTCCTCTTTGTTTATGCACACCCCTAGTGTTTTAAGTCAGGGGATGCTGGCATTGACATTTTCCAATATATGTATGCTGTTTACCCTGAGTGATCACCCTCTACTTATATACGCACACTTGCAGCTAATTTTCACCAATAACCTACCTGCATAGTTCCTTTCTGAAAATTAGCTGCAAAATACATGCATAGAAAAAAGCATATGTACATTGCAATGAGATAGGATATTCAAAATTTCTCCTATAATTTGTAACTTATCTTTGCATGACATGTAATATCCGGAGAAAGAGCTCATACTGCAAACCACAATTGTAGTGCTTTGAAAAAAAATAGATAAAAAAAGAGTGATAAGTGGAGTGAAGGAGCAGCATAAAGGTTAGATAAGATAAGCTGAGAACTAGGGAAACCAGGGTTCAAATCCAGTTCTCCCACAAATACTCCTTCTGACCTTGCACTAGTCATTTCACTCTCTATTACCTCAGATACAAGTTAGATTATCAGTCTTCTTGGAAAGGGAAATGACTACAGTACTTGTATTATATAACTTGTCTTGATCTCAGATTTGTAAAAGGCAACTAAATAATAAAAAAAAGCTAAATCTGTGAAGCTTGTCAAGCTGAAAAATGGCTTGAGGCCTAACTGTCAGAGGATCAAGGTCATCCTTTAAATACTCATACAAGGCCATAATTTGATTCTGAACTCAAGCAGTACCTGCATAGTATGTCAGCCTCAGGAAGGCTCAGCAGCATGGTTCTTGGCCTAAAATCTGGGAATGTGGTTGCCTTCGTACTGTACACTGCTGTCCTTCTCCTTCCTATCTAATTTTCTTCCTCCTCCTTGTTTATTCTTTTATTGTCTCTTCAGTCTCTCTGCTAATCTCAGAAATGATTGCTACTTCATCTCCTGCTGCATAAACAATAATTCCTCCGTTTTCTTCTACAAACTGCCTATGGTTAGCTTGTGGCTTTTATTGTGTGTGCAATTAATATTTGCATCAGAGTGAGCGATAAGTTATTTGGCGTTAGTGTGTGGTCACAAACTAGCTCATGATTTAGTGACTAGGGAGCTAACGTTAGCATGCTCATTATGCAATAACTTGCATACCCATTTGCTCCTTAGCATGTACTTTGACAGTATGACGTACCGTTTAAATGCTGAGGTAATTTTCAAAAGGATTTATATGCTTAAAATTGGTTATATTGTAGCAATTTTCAAAAGTCCATTTATGTGCATAAAACCTAATTTTATACATGTAAATCCTTTTCAAAATGACCTCCTATAATATGCATGGGCAAGTCAGCATGTAAGCTAAGGCTTTATGAAAATGATGCTACTTATTGTGCATGCTAAACTGGTTTAAAGTGCATGCTGTTAACCTTCAGTGAATCAGCCCCATTATTTAAGTCTGCGATGAGAGGTTTTTAGATCTTGATTGAGGTCATTGAATGCATGACAACAATTAACATTCAATATTATAAAAAAACTGATTCACAGAATATATTCCTAGCAATCTCAAAAGCTTAAAGCATGGCTATATTATTACGTAGACATGAAGCTGAAGTTAGATTATTAATCGCTGGATATATTTTTCTTCTGTAGTGTTAGAGACACATTTTGTGATATGTTACTTTAGGAATCTGGATCCTTTGCACATTTTTCTGAAATAAATCTCTTGACGACTACCTCTGAGTAATTCATATGTTAAACCTAAAAAAAAAATCATGTTTTATGCTTTTTGCTGTACAGCTTATAAATGAAGAACCATGGAAATGAATAATAAACAAAAATCAAGTTGCAGTGCTTGACCTCCTGGAAGAGGATGCTAGCTCCTTGTGCTTTGAATTTAGAAATTCATGACCCACAATTGGTACAACCAATTTCAAAAGCACTGGTTGTTCAGAACTCATTTTGCTACTGGTAGATACTCTAAAGCAAGTAATTGAAAATTTTGGCCATGTATGTTTATAGATTTTATCTCTTAACAAATTTGTCCATGCTAATATAAATAGAAGCTCTTAAAATCTATTATTGGAATGATATTCACTGCTTTTTTTTTTCTGTACATTGTACTTGTCAATTACAATATATCTCTTAGGTAATTTTTGCAGGGAACTATACCACAATATATTAGTGATCTTTGAAAAGGCGCTTGACAAAGTTCCTCATGAGAGGCTTCTAGGAAAAGTAAAAAGTCATGGTATAGGTGGCGATGTCCTTTCTAGGGATTTGAATAGTTTTCCATATCGTCTTAACGATAGAAATCGTGTGGCAGGGCAGAAGAAATCGTCTTAGGCACGATTTTTAGTTAAAAATCGTTAAAAATCGTTTTTTCCGATTAGTGCGCACTAACGGGAGTTAGTGCGCACTAACTGGGAATTAGTGCGCACTAACTGAAAATGATACAATTTGACACTTTTCAGGTCAGTTAAGGTCAGTTTAGGAATGAATATGTATTCCTATTGGCTGCCCTCTTATTTATTCATGTTACCAAGCTTCCTACTGACAGTATATGGGGGATGGGAAATGGAAACAGTTGGTAGCTTGACAAAACAAGTAATGTGATCAGTCAATGTGACTAGAACTTGTGCCCTAACCCTGATACCAGGGGTATTGTGATCTTCCTGCACACAGTGCCCTATCCTATTAATACCAGGAGTGTTGTGATCTTCCTGCACACAGTGCCCTATCCCTAATACCAGGGGTGTTGTGATCTTCCTGCACACAGTGCCCTATTCCTGATACTGGGGTGTTGTGATCTTCCTGCACACAGTGCCCTATTCCTGATACTGGGGGTGTTGTGATCTTCTTGCACACATCCCGGTATCAGGGATAGGGCACTGCATGCAGGAAGATCACAACACTCCTGGTATTAATAGGGATAGGGCACTGCATGCAGGAAGATCACAACACTCCTGTATTAATAGGGATAGGGCACTGCATGCAGGAAGATCACAACACCTCTGGTATCAGGGATAGGGCACTGTGTGCAGGAAGATCACAATACCCCGGAGGAGTGAGGGTCAGGCAGCTCCCCCTGTCTGTGAAGCCAGCCTCTCACTAGTAATGCAGGGAGGGAGCTGTCTCAGACTTCACCATCCCCCCCCCCCCCCCCCCCTCACCCACACACCATTCATAGCTGGGACATGGGGGAAGTCAGGAGTGAGGGTCAGGCAGCTCCCCCCTGTCTGTGAAGCCAGCCTCTCACTAGTAATGCAGGGAGGGAGCTGTCTCAGACTTCACCATCCTCCCCCCCTCACCCACACACCATTCACTAGCTGGGACATGGGGGAAGTCAGGAGTGAGGGTCAGGCAGCTCCCCCCTGTCTGTGAAGCCAGCCTCTCACTAGTAATGCAGGGAGGGAGCTGTCTCAGACTGGTATCAGGGTTAGGGCACTGTGTGCAGGAAGATCACAACACTCCTGGTATTAATAGGGATAGGGCACTGTAAGAGATGACTGTAGTAGATTGAATAAAGATCTGATGTTGTGCTCTCCTCACACCAAACAAAAACAACACACAAGCAGAGAAGCCCTTCTTACAAAGCTGAGCTAGTGAGTTAAGTAGGAGGAAAAGTAAACATACTTGTGCCAGTGTGGCTACTTAAAAAATACACTTACCAACAATCAATTACATATATTTGAACTGTGTACAGTTCCAGCCAGGACCACCTTTCTAAAATGCACAGTGATTGGCAAATTCAACATGCACTAGCATTTCAGGTGCCTGCTAACAAAATAATAAACAAACAAGTTCTAGTCATGTGAGTGCTGATCATTACATTACTTTTTTTGTCAAGCTTCCAACTGTTTCCATTTCACATCCCCCCAACATTACCTCAGTATTAGCCTTGGTAACATCAATAGATAGAGCACAGCCAGCCAATAGGAATACATACATACAATTCATTCCTAAGTGACCTTTACTGACCTGGGAAGTGTGAACACTGTTTCATTTTCTGTTGGTGTTGTTCCTTTTCCAGTTCCATTTCCCATCCCCCCAACCATCACCTCAGTGGTAACCTTGGTAACATCAATAGATAAGAGGGCAGCCAGCCAATAGGAACACATATTCATTCCTAACTGACCTTCAGTGACCTGGAAAGTGTTATTTGTATCATTTTCAGTTAGTGCGCACTAAATCGAGTTAGTGCGCACTAACACGATTTAACGATTTTTAACGATAAATCGTTAGAATTTCTATTGTATCGTGTTCTATAACGATTTAAGACGATATAAACATTATCGGACGATAATTTTAATCATTGAAAACGATTCACATCCTAGTCCTTTCATGGATTGCAAACTGGCTAAAAGACAGGAAACAGAGAGTAGGATTAAATGGGCAATTTTCTCAGTGGAAGGGAGTGGGCAGTGGAATGCCTCAGGGATCTGTTTTGGGACCCTTAGTTTTCAATATATTTATAAATGATCTGGAAAGAAATATGACGAGTGAGATAATCAAATTTGCAGATGATACAAAATTGTTCAGAGTAGTTAAATCACAAGCAGATTGTGATAAATTGCAGGAAGACCTTGAGAGACTGGAAAATTGGGCATCAAAATGGCAGATGAAATTTAATGTGGATAAGTGCAAGGTGATGCATATAGGGAAAAATAACCCATGCTATAGCTACACAATGTTAGGTTCCATATTAGGTGCTACAACCCAAGAAAGTGATCTAGGCATCATAGTGGATAACACATTGAAAATGTTGGTTCAGTGTGCTGCGGCAGTCAAAAAAAGCAAACAGAATGTTGGGAATTATTAGAAAGAGAATGGTGAATAAAATGGAAAATGTCATAATGCCTCTGTTTCGCTCCATGGTGAGACCGCACCTTGAATACTGTGTACAATTCTGGCGCCGCATCTCAAAAAAGATATAATTGCGATGGAGAATGTACAGAGAAGGGCTACCAAAATGATAAGGGGCATGGAACAGCTCCCCTATGAGGAAAGACTAAAGAGGATAGGACTTTTCAGCTTGGAGAAGAGACATCTGAGGGGGATATGATAGAGGTGTTTAAAATCATGAGAGGTCTAGAACAGGTAGATGTGAATCAGTTATTTACTCTTTCGGATAATAGAAAGACTAGGGGCACTCCATGAAGTTAGCATGTGGCACATTTAAATTAATCGGAGAAAGTTCTTTTCTACTCAATGCACAATTAAACTCTGGAATTTGTTGCCAGAGAATGTGGTTAGTGCAGTTAGTGTAGCTGTGTTTAAAAAAGGATTGGATAAGTTCTTGGAGGAGAAGTTCCTTTACCTGCTATTAATGAAGTTGACTTAGAAAACAGCCACTGCTATTACTAGCAACGGTAACATGGAATAGACCTAGTTTTTGGGTACTTGCCAGGTTCTTATGGCCTGGATTGGCCATTGTTGGAAACAGGATGCTGGGCTTGATGGACCCTTGGTCTGACCCAGTATGGCATGTTCTTATGTTCTTAGAATCCCTGGGCACTTTTTTCTTATCTAGAAGGAGAAATTAAAAGCTATTACACTTTGTCTAAAGAAAGGCTTATTTAGTTTTATGACATGAGGCTTACATCTGTTTTCTTTCCCAATATTTTATGGAATGAAAAGGCTTAGACTGGGGCTTTCACAGTCCATGTAAAGTAGAAAATACTTTACTTATTAAAAAATTGCATATGTAAAGTCCTTTTGTGGAAGCACATTGTGAAACTCCTAGTGTTCTATAAAAGAACTGTATGCATTATTAAATAAGTCCTTTATCATGGAGGGTGGTCTTATAGCAATTAACCAAAAAAGTAAAATCTTCAAAAAAAATCAAATTATTGTTTGACCCCTAATAATTATATGCCACTAAAATGAATTAGAGTGCATTGTAACAATGCAGTCCTAATGTGCAGTCTGTTACCAGCATGACTCACTCATCTGCCATAAAGAATAAGTGATTTGTATTAAGTTAGTGTTATTGAGGATGTTTTCTGGACTAGCAATTGCTGTCAATGCTATGCTAAATCACAGGCACAAATCTAGGTTAAAAAAAAACACAAGCTTATCAGAAGCCAGGAAAACTATGCCAGAAAACTGATAGCTCTGACTAAGGGCCTTGTTTAAAGAAATCTATGACTCAATAAAAGATGGTCTTCTCCATCTTCTTCCAAATCACTCATTTGGAACCCTAATGTTGCATGTTTGACTCTAATTCTCTTTGAAAGTTGATCAGAGTAAGCAAGCATTCTTTCTTAATAAGCACATTTCATCGCCATTTATCATTGGATGGAAATGATTTGACAATGAAAACAACACAATGCATCTCAATATCAGCCAGTTCAGCTAAAATTGCTTGAAGAGTACAGAGACTGTCAGAGGCTTAACTTTTCATATAGATTACATTATCTTAGACCTAGATATATCATTTTGTGAAAAAAAAGGGGCATGGTTAGGGAAATTTTTGAGATTCTGCATTGCATGCTATTTTACTGCTGTGAGAGAAAAAGAGAGTGAGAGAAGCTCTTTATAAGGCTCTCAAATAAGTCAACTATTTATACTGCTGTAGGAGGGTCAACTAGTAACTTGAGTTAAGGTTATGCTGGTGGTCTCTGGTTTGGGGTCAGTTTTACATGCACAGTAAGAGGTACGAACAGCACAGTACATATCAGTGAAGATTTGATGTGATTTCGAGTGAAGAAAGGTACACAAAGATGAGACTTTTACAATGTACTTTTGCCCTAGTAGCTAGGTAGGGAGTGCATCAAATTAGGTTGAGAGTACAATGTACAAATCTAATTGTAACACCAGGAAAAAAGGTGTAATTATTTCTGGCATGCAACATTAAATACCCCTCTTTTTCATAAACTCCTCCCATTTGACTAAAGGGATGCATTATTTATTGCATGTGTTATTAGGGATGTGCAGAGGGACGCCATAGGTTGCATTCGTGATTTGGATTTGTCGGGGAGCAGATACGTTGCATTCGGCAGTATGGTGCCCCGATGCATTAATACGGCGATTTCTATTCGTGTCCCAGCATAAATTAAAATTAACTACAACCACCCACCCTCCTGACCCCCCCAAGACTTACCAAAACTTCCTGGTGGTCCAGCGGGGAGTCCGGGAGCCATCCCCTGCACTCTACACATCGGTGCCGATTTCATCACGGCGACGATAGCCTTTGTCACAGGGGCTACCGGTGCCATTGGTCAGCCCTGTCACATGGTCATCGGCGCCATCTTGTGCTCCTACCATGTGACAGAGGCTGACCAATGGCACCGGTAGCCCCTGTGACATAGTATAGGCAAAGGCTATCAGCGCCATTTTGAGTACTGGCATCGGACGGCTGGAGTGCAGGAGGTCACTCCGGGACCCCGTTGGACTCCCAGGGACTTTTGGCCAGCTTGGGGGGGAGGCCTCCTGACCCCCACAAGGCTTGCCAAAAGTCCAGCGGGGGTCCGGGAGCGACCTGCACACCGGCCGTCCGATGCCAGTACTCAAAATGGTGCTGATCGCCTTTGCCCTCACTATGTCACAGGTACCGATGGTCGGTCCCTGTGACATAGTGAGGGCAAAGGCGATCTGCTGCCAGTATTCAAAATGGCGCTGATCGCCTTTGCCCTCACTATGTCACAGGGGCCGACCGTTGGTACCTGTGACATAGTGAGGGCAAAGGCGATTAGCCACCCAAAGCTGGCCAAAAGTCCCGTCCAACGGGGTCCAACGGGGGTCCCAGAGTGACCCTGCACTGGCCATCCAATGCCAGTATTCAAAATGGCGCTGATAGCCTTGCCCATATTATGTCACAGGGGCTACCGGTGCCATTAGTCAGCCCTGTCACATGGTAGCAGCACAAGATGGCGCCGATGGCCATGTGACAGGGGCTGACCAATGGCACCGGTAGCCCTTTGACAAAGGCTATCGGTGCCATGATGAAACTGGCACCGAGGGTGTGAGTGCAGGGGATGGCCCCTGGACCCCCCGCTGGACCATCAGGGAGTTTTGGTAAGTCTTGGGGGGGGGGTGGTTCAGGAGGGTGGGGGGTTTGTTTAAATTTTTATTTAGGTGGCCGTATAATTCGGAGAAGGTTCGTGTATTCGTGGGGAATCGCGATACGTTTTGCTTCCCCACAAATACTACGAATAGTGCAATATACGTTGCGGATTGACAATACGGCAAAAACGAATACACACCCCTATGTGTTATAGCATTGTTGCGGACTTTAGAGACCTAACACCTGCAATAAGGCCCTAACATGATTTAATAAATGGGCCCTGTTAGTTTGCTCTGTACTCTTTGGTAGTACTATGTCCTATATTCCTTGGGTGTTGATCCTTTAAGCATCATATTTTACATACTTATGCTTCTTTCTACAGTATTTAGGGATTCTAGCTATAAAAATATAGGGGGCAATTTCAAAGAACCCTAAAAAAGGGATATTCAGTGGGATAAATATCTTTTTTAATATCCTCGAATAAAGTTATCCAGCTAACTTTAGCTTTTAACCTAAATAGCTATATCTTGAATATCACTGGTTAGGTTTAAAGTTACCAGGCCATGTGTGACTAGAGAAATTTAAAGTTAAACTGCTAGATACAAAAGAATATAGCCAGTTAAGTAGTACAGTGGTATAAACAATAGTGAAGGATAGGCTTGTGGCAAGCTCCCATACCCCCCACCCAATATTTTACAAATAGTCCTGCTGGGCCAAGCACTCTACACCTACCCAAACCCCTCCAAAAGCAAGATAAAAGAAATGTGGTGAGGTCTGCTGGCCAGTCTGCCCTCTCTCCACTACTTCCTTCCCAGTTCTGCTAAGAATAGTAGAAAATATGGGTGTGCAATCGTTTTCAAGGAAATAAATTGTCTATTTCATTTCGTTTTGGGAGCACCGTAAAACAAAATAAAAAATGCAGAAATGTTATAAAATTTGGTTTTTGTGTTAGTGCACACTAACTGAGAATAAGAACATAAGAACATAAGGTATGCCATACTGGGTCAGACCAAGGGTCCATCAAACCAGTATCCTGTTTCCAACAGTGGCCAATCCAAGTGACAAGTACCTGGCAAGTTCCCAAAATGAAATAAATCACAAGCTACTATTGCTTATTAATTACCATAATAGAATGTTACCAATATGTTCAAAAGTATCAGATGGGAGAGCAGTTCATTAGCTAGAAGTATGTGGTTGTCTCCTTAGTTACTTGTTTATGTTGCTAAGGTTACAAGGTGGTGTTTGTGGGGGAATGACCAGTGCCTGGTAAGAAGTGTAAACAAACAAGGGTTGTAATAATAGCATCAATCAAAAGCAAAAACACGTAATGCAAATGCCTATTTTGAATTTTCCAGTCCCTTTATGTTTTAGAAAAAGGGCCCTGGCACTCTGGAATATACATACTTTGAATTCCTCTGATGTGGAAGGGTGCAAGGGTGAGTGACTGAGGTGACAATATTGGGTAACAAATGGGTCAAAGTGGTGAATGGTAAGAGAGAAGCAGCCTGGTGTATGTGAAGGTACTGGTGAAAGGAGGAGTGATTGTGGTGACTGTATGGGATAACAGAAGGAATAGAGACTGGTTGAGGTAGTGACTGGTGAAAGAGAGGCAACTTGGTGTGTATGGGGGTGACTGGGGAGAGGGGAAGTGATGGGTAATGTATGGAGAGTAAGTAAGAGGAAAGAGAGAATGGTCGGGTGGTGACTGGTGTGAGGGAGAGAGAAGCAGCCTGGTGTGCGGGGGATGACTAGTAAGTGACTGGAGCAACTGTATGGGGTGACAGGTCACATCCCCCACCACCAGGCTGCCTTTCTCTTAATATTCACCACTCTAAATAGTCTCTCTCCTATCTGTCACCCCTTGTAGTCACCCAATTCACTTCCCCTCTCACCAGGCACCTCTCCCCCCCACACACACCAGGGAGTAGGATACGTTGGGGGAGGGTGCCAGGATCTGGAGAGAAAGGAAATGAAGAAAGGGAGGTTCCAAGATCTGGGGACAGAATTTGAGATCATGGGAGAGAGTACTTGAATTACAGTAGGTGCAAAGGGGAAGGAGAGGAGGAGGCAGCTACTGTATTCTGGACTTGTTCCCCTTGCATTCCCTTTCTTACCTCTCAGTTGCTACATACAACAGCATCAATCCCTTTTGTATCACACATACTAGGGATGTGAATCATTTTTTGATGATTTAAAAAAATCGTCAGATATTTTTTAAATCGTCAAAAATCGTTAGAGTCGCGATACAATAGAAATTCCCCCGATTTAACGTGAAAAATCGTAAATCAGGGGAGGGGGAGGGCGGGAAAACTGGCACACCAAAACAACCCCTAAACCCACCCCGACCCTTTAAAACAAATCCCCGCCCTCCCGAACCCCCCCCAAAATGTTTTAAATTACCTGGTGGTCCAGTGGGGGGGGGGGGGTCCGGCACGATCTC